>NC_067398.1:58164006-58256506 GCF_016432865.1 Antechinus flavipes
AGTGACAGTCAGACCCGTACATGAGAAAAATGACTAGCAGCTCTGCAGTTGTCAGGTGGGCAGTCCTAGAGGTCCTGAACTAGGGAACCAACAGCCAGTAGTCTCTGCCTGGAGACCAGAGTTCATGAGGGGATAAAATGCGTAATCAATCTAGAAAGATAATGGTGTGAGATTATATGAAGGGGTGTAACCGACAAACAGAAATGATTGTCCCCAGAGATCAGACTCTCTTCTGCACTATTGTGATAATCCTTGGCCTCAGGTCTCCTCTACTCCACTGCCTGCATTGAAGTGATTTTCCTAAAATGTGTGCCTGGCTGTCGCTCCCCTGTTCCATAAACCCCAGTGGCTCCCGTTTGCTTCTCAGATCCAAGACTTTAATCTCTTCTAGCTTGGGAAGCCCTTCATACATTATTCCTCCCCCTCTTCACTTTTTGGCTTGGGCTCTTGTCCTTTCTGCTCCCTTTTGTCTCTTAGAATCCTGGATTTCCTTCCAAATTAGCCCAAGGGCTGCTACCTCCAAGGAGCCTTTCCTGGTCCTCTTAGCATCCCTTCTCCTTAACATGTATTTACCTTTTACATTTTTATTTACTCCTTAGTGCCCATGTTATTTCCCTGAGAGGTCATAAGCCACTTGTGGGTAGGGGCCAGAGGCCTGGCCTGGCGTGCAGAATAGGCACTTGCTGATCAGGGGAATGACCTGCCCTCAAAAAATCTACACAAATTGGGGGGGGGGGGGAGAACAGTGCAAACACTGTGTAGTAGTGTGAGACAGCAGCATACAAACTTATCCCAAGGGGTATGTCATAAACTGCCAGAGGAGCGGCACCTGAATGAGTTAACTGATATTTTTAAATTCCTACTATGTGCAGAGACTGTGACAGGCAAGAGATCACTGGGCAGGAGGTGTCTGTTTCATGGTGGGGTTGACAGTGGTTTCTATTTAGTGGATCTTGAACCCTGGAGGATTCAGCATGATGGTCCCTGGCTTGTAACTAAACCTTAATGGCACCTTAAGTAGCAAATGATCACAAAGAATATGTGTGTATCTGTATTTGTAACACACACACACACACACACACACACACACACACACACACACATCTTCCTTTTCCTTTGTGCATGTTTGAAGCATTATAAGTTTGTTTCTGCAGCAATTCAAAGCTGGGATGAGTTATGTGGGTCCCATATTCTCATTGTGGTTTTTGCAAACACTTAATGAATAAATCTAAAAGAACAATGTGAGTGGTATATTAAGTTAACCTGGGGGTTCCTAGCACTTTGCTCTTTTTGTAGTTGCCGAAAGGAGCAGAAGTCCCTGGGCACCACTCGTGGGCCAGATTTGGAGGGCAGAGCCTGGGTGCCCCCAGCACCAGCGCCCCAGAGGATCGCTCTGCTCGCTGCCTGGCCCCGGAGCTCTCTCACTCTCAGCTTCATTCTTCCTAAGTGTAAAGTAAGAGAGTTGGACCAGACCACCTAAAGCCTGTTCCAGGTTGAAATCCTATGACTTTATGAGCTGAGGTTTGGAAAACAGAATTTGAAATTATGGGGATGGAGCATTTTTAAAAATTACTTTTTTTTCTCTCCTTACCTTACTATTTGGGGAGGAGGAAACCTTTGTAACAGATTGGCATAGTTATCTGCCCCATTTTCCTCTGTTCCACTTTTTAAAAAAGCACATACATATAAACTTAGAACATAGATAAACTGGGAAGTGATCATCTATTAACAAGATAATTCCTTATGAAAGGATTCATGAGGTTTCTTTGAATAGCAAGGTCCCTCCTCACATTTACATTAGGTTTTATACTAATGGGGTTTTAACTCTTGTTGCAGTTTGTTCATCCCTCCATTGCACAGCCCCCCACAGCAGAGCAGAGGGAGGTCTCCCCATCTCGCCAGTCTGTGGGTAGCCAGAGGATGCTGCCTGTTTGCCTACCACCTTCACCAGCTCATGTCTTTCCTTTGGGGGAATTGGGATGAGAGAAGATGCTTCTGTCAGCATGTTTTGTAGGCTTTTCTGGTGCTAATGGAGAGCAGGAGGAGGAGATAGTGATTCATTTAAATTACTGAGAAATGGACTGGGTAAAAACAAACTCCTGAGCAAGTCTTTGACCTTTGTAGATTCCACATAATAATGAAAAAAGTTTGGCCTTCTTAAGGATGTTAGAAGGATCTCTGTGGGGGGTTCATTCCAGGTGTGCCAGGTTTGGTTTTTAGTGGGACCCATGACTCCAAAAATGTTCCCATTTAGTCTTTTAGACAATAGATGTGGGATAGCTGCCACAATGTAGTATTGTCTTCCTATAAATTATGAGGGTTATTTTTAAAAAGAAAAAACCACCCCACAAAAGTACTGGTTCACAGTAAATAAACAGTAAGAGTCATGGTTAGAAATATTTTAACACAATGCACGTTGGAATCATGTTATATATAGACATACATATACATATACACAGATGTAGTTTACAAACACTATCCTTTTATGTGTGTCACTATGTATTAAGAACTTACTATGTATTGTATAAGTGGGTGTGTTTAATTTGTTTTCTTTTGAAGTAGTGTCATGTCCATCTCTTTTAATGATTTTTAATTTATGCTTGTTGCATTTCTATAACATAATATAATTTTTTTAAAAAAGATTGCACGTGGAACTGCAAATTTATTAATGTACAACTTGCTATTTGTTTTAAATTTATCATGTAAATGGTTTCCCTTTTTTTTTCTTTTTGTGTGCCATTAAACACAAATATGTATGGAATGTATGGAGATGTAGAATTATTCCATACATGCTTTTATTTATCAGTTCTTTCTTTGGATGCACATAGCTTCTTCCTTCATATGTCCTTCATAGTTAATTTGGATATTTGTAATAGTCAAAGCAACTTATTCATAATATTGCTGTTATTGTATACAGTATTCTCTTGGTTCTCTCATTTCTGTCCTCATTATTTCCATGGTTTTTAATCTCATCAAATTTATCAGTTCTTTTGTTAATTAATAATATTTTATCTTTTTCCAATTCCATATAAAAATAGTTTTCAATATTCATTTCTTATAGCACGGCAGTTTCCAGCACAATCATATACCTCAGCTTGTCCAACCAGTCATCTCTTAACTTAAAAAGTCAAACATTTTATTCATTCAACAGACTGTTGGCTAGAGAAATCCCCAAATCTTCAACCAGGGCTTGATATTTTTTGTTGGGGTAAAATCTAGACTTGTGATTCCATTAGTATGGGAAACTTCCTTGTGAGGAAATCCCCTCTACCAAAGCAAATTAGCAGCTTCTCTGCAATTTTTAGTCTTAGTAAGCTGCCAAAGCATTGAATTAATGACTGCCCAAGGACACACAACTAGTATTTATTTATTAGAGACAGGACTTGAACTCAGATCTGCCAAGCTTCAAAGCCAGTTCTCTCTCTTTCTTATGCATTGAGGCCTCTTTTACTGAGTTCCTGTTTTCATTCTGGCACAGGGCTAGGGAAGCACAGGCTCTGGAGGGCCTTGCGGGCTGGAGAGGATTTGGGTCTGACTAGTGAAAAGCTGTGACCAGTCTCATTCCCTTCTGAGGCTCGTTATCAGATATCTGTAACAGGGCTTCTTACCTTTTTTCCACTCACATCCCCTTTGTGTCTGACCTGTGACCCCAGGCATATAGGTATAAAAATAAGTATACAGTTCAAGTGTTTACTGATAATAAATCATCGCTTCACAGCCATGTAGGGTCACCACTCACAGTTTAAAAAGCTTTGGTCTACAGTATTTGTCTCCCAAAGTAGAAGAGAGGTTTCAGTGAGTCCTAATAGAGGGAGGACCTGCAGCTGCAATCAGGTCTTTTCAAATATGTAACTCTAGTGGGAAAAAACTCTAAGAAGAACATCTGGAGATCCAGGTTTCAGGGCTGGCTCTGCTGAGGGGGCATGGCTCTGGAGGGGCTCCAGGATGGCCTTTCAGTATTAATGTTCAGTGTTGTGGCCCTTGTCTTTTTTCATAGGTGATTGACGATTACAATGTGATTGGCCGGTCTTTGTTTAAGAAGGAGACCAACATCCAGATCTTTGTGGGGCTAAAAGTCCACCTCTCATCAGGGGAAAGCGGAGTCATCGAAAGTGGCTTTGGCCAAAGTGGAAAGTTCAAGATCCGGATTCCCGGTGAGTGTTGTTCTTCTCAAGAGGGTATTTGCACAAGGATCGGGGCATCCTGCTGGAGACCTCTTTATCCGTGATTACCCATCTAAGTGATTAGATGCTTTAGGAGGTATTTGTATTCCCTGGTCTGAGAGATGGTAATTTCAGAAATGCAGACTTAAGATCGAAATAAAGGGATCAAATACTTGGAGCTTGGAAGATGGGCTCAAGTCCCACCTCACACAAATCCCACATATTAGTTGCATGATTTAGCCTTAGCTTTCTTCTCTGTAAAGTGGGGCTAATCACCTTTCTATAAATAGAATTATGAATATAAAAGTAGATGATGCATCTGAGCTATTTTTCAGCCCTTAAAGCACTATGTAAATGAAAGCTATTATTATTACTTGGATCTGTGAAACTAGACTATGAACATTTAAAGAATTGCAGAAGCAGTTGATGAAAGCCACTTACAATTATAGAACTATGAGTGTGGACAGATTGACAGGCTAAATGGGTCATGGTGCCCCCAAACAGGAATATCTGAAGTAAAGGAGTGGAGAGAGAGAGAGAGAGATGTTCAGTAATTAAACAGCCATTGGCAAGAAGAAGCAAATTAACCCGAGTCACAGCAGATCCCATAACAGGAAAGTGGTATTAGCTGGTGTGATCACATGTTAAATGGGAAAATCCAGGTTTCCTGCCAGAGGACAGCCCTTGTGGATGACCTTAGCCAAGGGAAGTTCTTGCCATCATCTAGGAAGTATGCTCCTCACCCTCCCCACTTATATAAACAGATGGGCATTCCCATATGAAAAATGGAGACTCCTGGGCAGCTTTCTGGGCTCTGTTCAGGAATTCTCCCTTTGCAACCAGTGTTTATTAGGATACTTTATAGGCCCAAATCAAGCTCTAACTTATTTTCCTTCTTCTCTGACCTGTGGCAAACTTGGCACTTCACCATAAAACAGACTGCAGCAGTAGACAAAGTAGAACTATCTCCAACCATTGCACTTAGAAAGTCATAGGGTGATTTAGTAATGAACACTGGTTAAACCACTTTGTCTGTTTAAGGATGGCTGGGCTACAGAGGGAGGGGAGGGAAATGGTAATGACGCCATTTGAGTCAACTGCAGTTCACATTCCATTGTTAGGTCAGTGTTGCTTTTTTAATGTGTCTGCATCCTGTTTGTGGTTTTTTTTTTTTTTAATTAAATATAACTGGTTAGATTCCTCTGACCCACCCACCATCTTCTATCCCTCCGTCTTCTCTGCCCCCCACATCTTTGGCCTGCCTTTTCCTGTAGATTCCTTCTATAAAGAATTACTCTTAATGTTTTTGAAGTGCCTTAGTTGTTAAAGAATCTTCAATAAACTAAAGACATCTGATACTAGTGGAGGAAAAAAAATGACCGTCTACGAGTTAAAAGCTGCTTCAGCCTAAGAGCCCCAGATTTAGTTTTGTGTTCTTCAAAAGTCAAGTGGAAAGTGAAATGAGATCATTTGAGTGGGTAGATCCCTTGGTAGATCTGTCACTCGTGATAGCTCAGGTTTGCTAGACTGCCTCAAAAAGACTGCTGGATTGGGAGAAACAGTAGAATCTGGCTAAAGCCAGAAGTTGATCTCTTAAGGAACGTTTGAACACCATTCTGGGAAAGAGCAATAGAGTTGCTCTTAATGACACAAAGTGGGGAGTTTTTTCTGCAAACTGATTTCAGAATCTTTGGGGCTCTGAAATTTGAGTGGGAGAGGATTCACTTTTCTGTTATTATTGCAGATCTCTACCTCTCAAGGTGCTATTACTCTTGAAAGGCAGCATGATAAGGAAAATAATCCTTAACAAACTCAAGATCTTTGTGGTGTAAATAGTGGAAAGAGCATTTGAGCAAGGAGCCAGGAAATCCAGCACATCCCTGCTCTGTCACTTTCTGGCTGGGTGACCTCTCTGAAAACTCAGTGTCTTCATCTGTTAATTGGAAATATAACATTTTAATCATAGCCCTCAAGCAATACTTGTTAGAAAAACACTTTGTCCTTAAACTATTATCCCTATCTTTCCTCCTAAAGCTCTTAGTTTCATTTATAAAATGGGAATAATCCTGACACTCCACATACATTGAGTTTGTGGTCAAAATCAAATGAGCTAATAGTACTTGTGAAAGTGCGTTATGTTTTCATACAGCAGTCTACATTTATAAAGTATTTTATGCATTTGCTTCCATATTGGTCCATACAACAGCCTTCTGAGGCAAATAAAATTAATTTCTCATGGTATCTGAAAATTATATATCATGCATTACAGAAGTAGAGGGAGATAGTATTTTTAAATAATTTTTCCCTTTTTGGTCTTCCTCAGCTTATCATCTTTTTGCTTTGCATCTGATTAATGGGTCCAGTTGTTGAAATCAGTCCTGAAACTGAGTCAACTCTAGAGTGTAGTATAATGACTTTAAATTTCATACTGCAGTTTGAGAGCAAGATTAGACAAAGAACCACATATTTCTGTTTGTTTTTACTTAGGGTATCTTGTTCATTTTTAATGTTTTCCTTAATAAAAAAAAAAAGTTAACATTTTCTTCCTCGTTTCTAAGACGTTTCACATAAGCCTAATATGATTTTATTTTGTACTTGGGTACTACCATGTCATCTTCATTTGGAATGAGTTACAATGACAGGCTTTGACTCTTCATTTGGAACAGATCCGCAAAGCCAATACTAGGAGAGCATTATTTAGTTCTTTTGTTTGTTTGTTTGTTTTGCTATTTAGAATTGTAATTTGTAGATTCTTAGGGTGGTGCTGATAACTTCCTACAGTTATCTAAACTGGGTTGGTAGGATGTGTCCTGGCTACTCTGACTACTATAACTTTTAGAGTCATCTCTTGGAAGCCGGCTGTCCTTAAGCATAGGACCATTAGCTAAGTCCTTTGAGTTTTTAGGAGCAGGTGACCCTTAAAAAAACTAAGGATCCCAAAAAATTAATCAGAAAGTCACAGAAACTAAGTACCAAGATTGCACTGAATTGATAATAAGGATAAAATGATTTCTGATTATGTATATATGTTGCCTACTTCTAACAACTCTCTGACTTACAGGAGGATGGGTTCTAATATGAAACATTTCTGAACTAGGTTTTCTTGTGTAGAGGCAAGGTGCAACAATCAAATTTGCCGTCTTCAGTCCAAACTCTGAGTAGTTGGTTATATGATCTTGTGCAAGTCTCTTATGAGCCTCATTTACTTTATCTATAGAGTAAGAGAGTTGTGTTATATTATCTTAAAGTATTCTTCCATATAGAACTATCTTTTTACCTATCTACCTTATGCAGATGAAAATTTGCAAAGGTTTCTACAACTAGACCTCAGTAACCATGATAAACTAAAGATCGATCTAGAGTGGGAGAAATCAAATTATTAATACCGCTGGAATCATTAAATGGATAGGGTCTCTGAGGCTCTTCTCTTGGACTCTAGGAATAAATGAACTTGTTCCTTTTCCATCTCTCTGTGAGTATGCTCAACATCTGTGAGCAAACGAGCAAACTCATTCTCTTCACTCCATTTTCAACCCAACTTTTTGTTCTGTGAAATGGGGCCAGTGGTGAAGAGGAAAAGGCTAATAAAACAAGGGAAAAAAAAGAAAAAAGGATCATCGAAACATTGAAAAGAAAACAATTATGTAGGATAGCTTTGAAATGTTGAATAATAAAAAAAGAGAGAAAGAAAAATATGTTGAAAATTTATTTTAAAATGCAAGCTGTAAGTAATAGAAATTTGTACTTTCATATCATTTTTAAAAAATTTTACATTGTATATAGAAATTTTACTTTTAAGAATGGCTTGTTCATCAAATTCAGAATTTTTAAAATTATTTTTAATCACCCCAAATTCATGAGAAATGGCCATGAGATGATGCTTCTGCTTCAGAGCTGCATGTACATATATAAGAAATTTGACACTTCATTATAGAATTGGTGCTATAGAACAATCCAACAGCAAAACTGAAGAATGTGATTGTGTAATAGCCTTCAACTAGAAAACAGTTATGTCATTACCAGTCATTACCAGATTTCCTCCAGTAATATGTAACTAAAAATTGAATTAATTTGCTTCCCAGGCAGTATATGCTACTTACTCTCATAAATCAGGGCTCCTTAACCCTTTTCCATTCCTTTTCACCCAAGAAATTTTGATGTAGTTCCAGGTATATTGGTATATAAAAGATATACAAATCAAACTTTTACTGCTAATAAATCATAATTGACGTCATAAAGCCATAATTTAAGAAGTTTTATCATAGACAAATTCCAATGACAAATCACATGACTTCTCAAAGCAGACTATGGTGCATCTAATCCATATCAAGTGCCAACTTTCTTTATAAGCAAAAGAATTGGAGCCTTACTTTAATTCTACAGAATTTTGTATAGCTTATTAAATTATGACTACATTTCACATGTGAAGCCCAGACAGGATGGCCACTAATACTGTTCTGGAAAACAGCTCATCCACTGGCATCGGCATCAGAATAGAAATGGTATCTTTCTGCTGATCGGGCCTTGTGAAGAAGGTGTATTTTGTACATTCTGAATCCCTGCTTCACGAGAGGCCTCCTTGATTCGGAAGGGAATGAAATGGCTGAGTAAATGCAGTCACCCCCGGCCAGGTGGGGGCCGGGCGACTGCTGGCGAGCAAATGTTCCCAAAGAGCCACTCTTAAGAGAAGCTGAGGACCAAGTCATTAATTTGTTTGTAACCAGCATTTATTGAGCATTTCTGGAAAGACCAGGGGGTGATCTCGGTGTCTTTATGGTCTCTTTCAGCCTGAAAACATCGACTCTGTAGCTGCTGCCCACACATTATCAGCTTTCACCTCGTGGTCTTATGTTCTGGCTATAACAACATCACTTGCAACATTATGTTTGGCTACCAAGGGATTTTGTGTTATAGAGATCTTCTGTCCAGTCCAGCCTTTAGGTTTTGAGTGTCCATGCCGTCATAAAACGTGTTCTAGAAGGCAGGCACCAGGAGGCAGGCGGATATTCTGTGGTGTCCAGCACCCCCAGGAAGGCGACATTAAACAAGATTTCTACGTCCATTATCCCTTTCTTTCCCCCGTTATGTTTTAAGCTGTAGATGCATGTTATTTCTCTTTGTCATGTCCATTCCTCTGTCCCTCCCTCCAACTGCCAAACACTACAACCAACCCCAGCCCAGAGGGACACTTCACATATAAATCTGTTTCCTCTCGAAGATATTGGCTAATGCAGCATGCCCAGCTGAGCCGCCAGAGAGACATCTTTTCCCTTTATTATCCCCTCCCAGCAGATTAAATGCAACAGCATAAAGTCTCACTAATGGTAGTGGGTCCTGAAACCGCCATCGCATTTGCACCATGATTAAACCGGACAGTCACCTTCAAGCACAGGTTGACCTTTGTTGCCCAGATATTAGGATTTATTGACCCTGGAAAGTAGTCCATCATGACTTCAGTTGTGGTCAGAAGCAAGAATTGCACATTGCTCTCTTGATTGAAAGCAGAAGCCAGATAATGATTTTATTCCTTAGTTGATCCACATTTCCTGGGGTAGCATCTAGCAGAGCAGGCCCCAGGGTCTCATGAAGTCATTGCTAGTAGGGGATCAGGGTTTTAACGTTGGAAAAAGATGCTCCTGTTCTGCTTTTTTTGACTGGTTTTACAGAACAGTTTAACAAGGTGACAAGTTTGTTGTTATTTAAGTCAATATCATTTGAGTTTCTAAAAACATTTGAAGTTTTTTAAAGGCTGTGGACTTGGACATATGACAGCAGAGTGAGTTAAAGCTAGAATGAGCAGCACACAGATCTTTGAATTTCTCTTGAGTGTTTCCCTCAATCCCTTGATCTAGATAGAACTCAGATAGAAGCTTAGTGTCAAGAAAATCAGAGCTCCATGAGATGTGAATTCCATGAGGGCCAGAAAAGTTTAGGCCTTGTATCCCAATGAACTGAGAAGGAATGAGTTTTTTAAAAAAGAACTCCTTGGGATACCTTGCAGCATAACTTTAAGTTGTTTGGGAAAACAGAACTGAGGATGTCGCTTTGTGAAGACAGGTGTTAGCCAATAAGGCCACAGGGCAGCATCCCAGAAAGCAACAGTGACCACAGGGGCCAGCCACAGGCCTTGGGCCAGCCATCAGTTTTCTTTCTTTTGGTCAGATGGTTACTACTTACTAATGATATAATTTTTAAATCTGTCATTATCTGTTCCCTCTAGTTAAATCAATACTCATTTTGTGAGAGTGAATATATAAATACAACCATACCTTTATGTTAAGGCTCATGCATTATAGCACCACCATCCATACATTTGCAAGTAACACCTGCCTAAGCACAAAGATAGATCTTATTGGGTTTCTAAGAAAAGAATTAAAAAATTTTTTTTCTGAAGCTCAATGAATGAAATTGTAATAACTTCATTGTATTAGCTCACTGTTAGCCCAATAAGTGGATTTCCCCCCAATTTGTTTTTTTAATGAAATTATAGAATGAGAGTTCCTGTGGTGTAGCTCAGTGGTAACAAACTCAAATAGGGTTCACTAAACTTGTACATAAGGATCCCTGCAGGCCCCACAGGGACTTAGAAAACCACATACACCATTAAAATTATCTATGTTCTATTGTATTTTTATTTGTTTTGTTAAATATTTCCTAATTACATTTCATTCTGGTTAGACCACCCTCAAGAGTGTTACAACCACAGTGTTTGTATCTCTGGGGTAGTGGATAGAGTGCAGGACTTGTAATCCGGAAGCCATAGGTTCAGATCTCTTTAGAGTCTTACTAGCTATGTGACCCTGAAAATCACTGCTATTTCTAACCCTCCGTTTTCCCTTCTCCGTTGTAATTTTAATAATAGCACCCATCTCATAGAGTTGTGCTGATCTACAGACATGGTGTGTGTAAAATGCTTGACAGGCCTTACAGCAAAATAAAGTTGTTATTATTATTCTCATGCATTAGAATGCCTTTTAAATCAGTTCTTACCATTCATATTTTCACAGTCAGGAACAGGTTTTCTGTTGGTCAAGCTCTGTCTGAAAAATGACCTGCTTGTGCTCCGAGGTACTGACCTCACAGGGCCTGAGCTGCCAGTGCCCCAGGGCCCCAGGAGTTCTCTCAGGGATCTCCCAAGGCCAGACACAGAGGCCTGCAGGCTTTCCCACTCCTCGGCATATTCTCCCACCATAGTCAGAGACAGGTGTTCTGATCAGTCCGGTATCCTGGGTAACTGGGAGTTCTCTCTCATATTCCTGAAACTACCCTTTGAAAGAAAGAATATAATTAATTAGTCGTCAAGCTTGGAGAATATAATTCAGTCTGTCTTTGTTAATTGTGAAGTTGCTACAGGATCTTGCAATTCCTAAGCTTTATAAACAACCCATTTTTGCAGTGTAAAGCCAACTTTTGGGTGTGTGGCTTGTCTGTGATAGTGTACAACTGTGTACGTAGCACGGCGTGTTCTGAAGCTCAGCGAGCAGGCCGGAGTCTGTTGCCATGGCCTTCAGGCAGTTTTTCATCCTCTCCTATTTGAGGACCCCGTAGCAGGGCATTATTAGCACAGCTTCCTCCTCCTCCGGATGGAAAAAGGGTTGGGTTTGGATGGGCAGCTTGTGTGTCCTGGGCGTGCCATGCGGGGAGTCAGCCATCCTTACAAGGAGACGTCCTTCTTGGGGGGCATAGACACACAGAGCCATAAGATGGAAAGGCACTAGGAAACTGGATGCCCCATCTAGCCTGGCTCACGTACCTGTGAAAACCTGAATCCTGACCCGGCTCCAGCACCAAGGTCCAGAGAGTGACCGTGATTTGGATAAAACTCCATCTCGAGTTGAGGAATAGAGCTGGCCCTGTATCCCCGGACCTGTGGCTCCTGAGCAGCCTCCGAGGCTGGTCATCCATTCCAAGCCCTGCCTGGGTTCTTGACAAGTGCCAGCCATCCTCCCTTCAAAGGCGTCTGTTCTGGCTCTGGCCTTGCGGAGGCCTTGGCAAGTCTGGCCCTGGAGCTCAGGGCCACGTGCTGAATCGTCTCTGCAGGGACGGGAACCAAAGAAAGTCCAGAGCCTCCAGCCTCCCGCGGCTCCCGAGCCCGTGGAGTGCTGCCCCTCAGTCAGGGCCTTCGCTTCTCCTTTGGAGAACCGTAGTGTTGTTCTCTCACATCCTCAGGTAGTTGTAAACACTAAGAGAGAAAGAGGAACGTAACTGGCTGTCTAACACGCCGCAAAGCTGAACATTTTCTGATGGCACAGAGATGGACGCCCCCCAGAACGGTGGGGAAGGGGCAAAGGTTGCATTGCTTGGGATTCTGGGAATGATTCTTACCAAATTCTGTAAAGTTCACCCTTTCTCCTCTGTGACCTACAACCCTGCGGTGATTCTGTAACCCATAAAACAGTGAGGACGAGCCTGCGAAAGGAAACTCCTCGGCTGTGATCCTTTTGACACACATAAATCTGACTCGGCCTGGGAGGCGTGCATGGAATGATGGACTCCGGGAGACGTGCTAGCTGCTCCAAGGACTGGAAAGTCTGGCTGTCGTGGGCAAGAAGGATTAGTTCTCCTCAGCCCCAGACTGGTGGATAGAAATGGCAGAGGCGCAAACGTGGGGGTCAGGCGAGCAAAGATCAAAGGCATCAGAGGACAGGAGGCGCCTCGGCTGCAGGAGGGCCCTCCTCGGACAGCCGAGTCTGCTCGCCTGCTTGCCAGTCAGGGAGTCGAGGTGATTCTCTCTCAGGTACACTTGGTCTCCTGTGTCTCTTCCTACTCCTGAGGGTCTGTGGCCTTCTGATCACATTGAAGAAATATGTCAATAAAAACGCTAATGGCTTTGCAAGATAAATTGGGAAATATTAAATAAAAGTTTAGAATTAACCCTTTTTCAGGCTGCCCTCAGCATGTAAGGGAACCTGTGGTTTTTTGCTTTTACCATTTATTTAATCTTTTAAAGTTTAAAGACCTGTCCCAAGTACTCTGCATCCTTAAACATGAAAATTGTCAAAGATGGGAGAGGTCCCAGCAGG
This sequence comes from Antechinus flavipes, assembly GCF_016432865.1. Taxonomy (NCBI): domain Eukaryota; kingdom Metazoa; phylum Chordata; class Mammalia; order Dasyuromorphia; family Dasyuridae; genus Antechinus; species Antechinus flavipes. Next base: position 58,177,193 of record NC_067398.1, read on the forward strand.
CTCACATAGACAGTGTCTTCTTTTTCTTCCCACTTTCTCCTGTTATTTCCATTTTGAAGTCAGGTGTAGAAGAATTGTGTCTAATATTTAAGGCTCCAGGTAGAGGTTTCATATAACATAAATCAAAACATTAGCTTAAAAAATATTTTTAAGTAACTATAACTCTTTCTCTGGTTTATCCACTGTGGGGAAATCGGTTGATACTATGTTGGACACATTTCCAGTAGGCAGTGAGAATTATTACTTATTTAAAATTATTTCTTGAAACAACATCCCATGGACAGAAGCAGCTACACCCAAAGAAAGAACACTGGGAAATGAATATAAACTGCTTGCATTTCTGTTTTTCTTCCCGGGTTATTTATACCTTCTGAATCCAATTCTCCCTGTGCAACAAGAAAACTGTTTGGTTCTACACACGTATATTGTATCTGGGATATATTGTAACTTATTCAACATGTAAAGGACTGCTTGCCATCTGGGGGAGGGGGTGGAGGGAGGGAGGGGAAAAATCGGAACAGAAATGAATGCAAGGGATAATGCTGTAAAAAATTACCCTGGCATGGGTTCTATCAATAAAAAGTTATTTAAAAAAAAAAAAGAAAGAAACAACATCCCAAATGTAAATATTTGATTTAGCCAGTGATGTTACTTTTTTGTCCTTTGAAGATTTAAGTTATAATAATAGTATTTGTTCCCTTAGTTTGTACAAACACTTCATTCCCATATTGCCACACTGATTTTGTGTCTCTGCTTATCGATTTTACATGGCAGCTGTGTCTGAGATGGTCCAAGCAAGGGGGCAGTGTCACCAGCTGAATCATTCCATTATTCCTAATAGAGAGGGAGCAAGGAGCTAGTTATTTAATATTCGCATTTTATACATGAAAAAACTGAGATTTAGGTTGGAGAAGATGGCATGCTAAGTAAACTTCAAACCTCAACTAGCTGAACATCTTGCAAATTAATCCTCTTAGAGAACTGTATTACATGCCAAGTCTTCTCAGGTCTTGACTATTTTGTCTTCCCTAACTAGTAGTCTACAGGCACACATTTTCCACCATAAAAATACCAACAAAGTAGAAGACAGTTTCCCTTTAACATTTGCATCAGTACCCATCATCGGGGCAGCCTGTTGTTCCCAAGATCCAGAAGGCTGCCCAGTTCAGTTTCTCCACAACTCCTGCCATGCTCCTGGCTCCATTAGGTACATTGCTGAAATGAGCTCTGCAAATAAGACCCCTTTGTCTCGGCTCTTTATTACATTCAGAACTTAATACAATTATACTTGGTTACATGACTGCACGTTAAAGGCCTGTTTCAACAGGAATAAGCTTGCAGTCCAGTCTGTCTCTTGAAACAGATGGTAGTTAAGAGTCCACTTTCCTCTTGAAAGGCCGTCCTACGTGTTTACTTGACTTGGAGATTTTTCTACTCAAACATTTGTTTTTTGGCAGTCTTTTTAAATGGTGAGGATATGTAAAAAGTGTGCATCCCCTAAGACTTCCCCAGAAGCATAGATCTTGGCATTTAAAATGCCCTAAGGCCATGGCGCTGCTGTAGAGACATGATGGTGCCACCCTGGTCTGGATCTTTGCGTACCGTATTTTACATAAAGTAAACTGAAGTATTTCCGGTCTCTGAATCCACTATGTCAGAGTTGATTAATGGGCCTATTCCAAAGCCCATAGTTGGCTGCAGGAAGCACAGTCCATATAACTCAGGAGTAAAGGTTATTTTTTAAAAGGAAAGAAACAAATAAAATTAAAGAAAAAAAATCCCCTTTATACTGATTAAAATTCCTTTCTTAATGTAAAAGCTGAGCTCATAACCTGGCTAACAAGGAACACTCTTCTCAAAAGGGTCCTTGCTGCTTATTTTCCTTTTAACCTGTTTGAGCTCTGTCTGTACCTATCCTCTTCTCCATTAGTTCCTTCTCCAGGTGAGATGCACAGATGGCCTCAGGACAAGGTCTGAATGAGAATGAAGGCACCAGTACCGATAAAGCACTGATTCCCAGACTGTACCCTTTCTTCTTTTGCCTCCTCAGATAAGTCTTCTCTCTTGAAACTCTGTTCATTTGAAGCCCAAGAGGAAAAATGACACAATCCATTCCAATCCAGCAAGTTTTTACTAAGCTCGTACTATATGCAAGGCACTGAATAGACAAAGAAAATATGAGGATGGGAAATATTTGAGCCAGAAAGACAATACTTAAATGAAAAATTCCTAGAAATACCACCAAAAAAAAAAAAAAAAACTCACTTCCTTTTGGAGTGAAAGAGATCTGGGCATAGAAAGTTGCTTAACCCAGCATTACTTTCTGTTCTTATAATCACTTTTGTTGACAATGGTATTACTTTATTAATTATCGTTTCTGAGATTTGAAAAGAATCCAGTTTTCCTATTTTTACTACCTATTTTTAAGTTTTCCTCCTACCTCCTCAACTACCCCATTTTTACACTGCCACTTTGGAGCAGTTGCAGGGCTCTTATGCACCTCCAAGAATCTGTCCTTAGTCTTTCAACCAGAGGCTTTCATCAGCTGTCTTGTAAAAAAATGCCCCCGCCAAGACCAAATTGACTTGTACTGAAAGATATTGGCAGGTCTAAAATTTCTACACACTTGACATTTTCAGCTTACATTAGGAAATTTCTTAGATATGCTCTAAGTGAAAAAATTCATGGGTACCAATATGGAGCAGAATGCATATGACAGAATTTCTTATTTTACTTAGAAAGTCATAGTAACTAGCTATGTTTATGTTAATATTTCTTGGATACCATTTTTTTCGGATGATATTAGTGAAATAAATCACTGAGGAAAGTTCATAATTGCTTTACAGTTTTGCGAGTATGTAGCGATTTTATTCTCCATCATTGTCCTATATAAGTGCCTTATTCTGATGCAGAGGTGACCCTGAGTTCTTAAATTCTATAGAAATGGAACAGATGTTCCAGTAGTTGCTACCCACTGAAAGGATTATCACATATAAGCCCAGTGATGGAGTATGTGCTGCCATAGGTCCAGCCTATCCTGTTTCTTATAAGAGCTTGGAGGCTCATCAGTAGAAGACTCATCAAGTGATAAATGTTTAGCCACATCTACCTATAATGACCATCTATTAAGATGTTAGAAAAGCTGTAATCTGCATAGTCGATGATGTCCCAACTCTAATGAAGTCACTGGTCCTTGAATTTCTAAAGAAGCAGTTCCTATAGTCATCATTCTCCACTTACAGAAAAGAGATGAAAAGCTTGTGTAAAGGTGTTCATTTAGTGGTGATGATAGAGACAGTGTGGTATTGTCCAAAAGAACACATGAGATAAGAAGAATCCCAGAATCTCAACAGTTAGGAGGAAACTCAGAACTCATCTACTCCAACCCGTATTAGAGCAGAAACTTTCTCTGTGGATGGCAAGTGCTCATCTTCCCTCAGGTTCAAGGCCCGCCACTGGTGTTAAACACTCATGTGATGTGGGATGAGTCTTTTTATTTCCATGAGTCTGTCTTCCATGTAAAAGTAATTTCCTCATGACCTCTAGGTTATGTCCCTTCTAAATCTAAGAGCTGAGTCTTGGGTTTCGTTGAGGTGAGATTATAGGAAGATGGGGTGGATTCACTCATACATATGCTTAGTGTCTTATTGAGATCCTGTTAGATGCCATTCACTGGGACCTTTGGGGGAGAGGGGGGAAGGATGAAGAAGATATGACCACACTGTCATCTAGATAGCCTTTCATGCTGGTTTCCTCTTGGGACCAATGGCTTTTTATCATCAGATGACCAGCAGAGGTTAATGGGTGCATGAGACAGTTTTTCTTTTTGTGAAGCTCACTGATCCACAGAAGACATCGAACATATGTCCTTAGTTTCATTTATACATACTTTAACCAACTGACAACTTAAACCTTGCATTGAATTGGGAAGGATCAGGGTGTCAGTCCCCCCTGTGACACTCACTGATGGTATTATTCAACCATAGAGCAGCTCTCTAAGACTGAATTGAGAAGGAGGTGCCAGTCTTCATTGATAGAGTTTCCTATGTCAGTGAAATTGCAGGTCCAGGCCCAGGGGTACATCCTAGGGCAATCTTAGAAATTGCATTCTGGAATTTCTTAGGCCTTCCATAGAATGATAAGCTTTCTTGAGGTGATTTATTCCAACCACCTCTCTTTAACTCACCCTGATCCAGTATCTGCCCTTTGGAAAATTCATAGGGAAAAGAACTGAGTTGTTCATTCCTTTATTACACACGCCTTGCTGTCAGGCAGTTTTTCTATATAACTAACCTAGCTCCTTCTCATCATAGCTTAAGACATAAAAGCTCTTGCTCTCCCTCTTTGAAGAATATCTGGTCACCATCATCTACCACAGCTAATCTTCCTTAAAAACAGTTGTTCCTTATTTTGCTGAAGGTGTTCACTTAAGGAAATAGTGATGGTTTTAATGTTAATCGTCTTCCCAAGCAAAATTAATTCAAATTCACACGCTTACACCTCCCTGCATGTTCTTTTAGGAACAAAAACATGACCCAGGAAAGGTAAGAAGGGAAGCCTCCTCTTATCTACTGCAATTAGGTATTCACTGTTTCAGGTACAGAAAGACTCTTTATAACTAAAATTAAAATGAAATTACAAATTTATTTCAGGATGTCCCCCAAAAAAAAAAGCTGATTGAAAATGCAAGTTTGTCATTTGAATACTTGAATACTTGCTCCTGAACACAAATAACAGGGACTCGTTCCAGCATGGTGACCAACAGGTTTTTCTGATGTTTAAACAAAACCAAATTAAAAACAAGCACTATCCACATGATAAAAATCTATAGGTTGAGACCTATGAGATCTATGAGCTCTGACAATGCCCCTTTCTTAAAACAAATCAAGCCGAACCTCCCAAACCTGAAGTACAACCAAGTGGAAACTTTTGAGGCTCAGCCATTTATGTATCACAGGAATCTGTCTGCAACCAGCAGTAAATTGTTAAAGGACATAACAAACACTTTTACGACTGATCGTGTAAGTCGATTCACAGGCTTATTTTAGGTGGATGTGTTTAGGATTTGGGTCTGTTCCGTAATCCATTGAGACACCTGGGGCTCTGTGTGTGTAAACTGAGGAGCCAGGTGAGAAAAGTTGAGAAGGCTTAGGACACATCACATTGCCATTACCTTGAGTTAGTTGCTAGACATGGGCCTTACCAAGACAGCATAGTTTCTCAACTAAGGATTTAATTATTAAGAGATGACTGTAAATAATAATCAATGAAGAATGTTTTCCATGCCCCTTGACAGTATGGCAAAAAATAAAACTGTGTGTTCTCTTTCTTTGTGACTGTACTTTTCTCATTCTTGGTCACCAAAGGGTGGACAGTCATTATAATGATTATAGGAGCATGATTTAAGAGCTGAAGGGACCTTATTTTAACCATAACAAAAAACAACCTGCTGCTATTCTTTGTCTATTTCATTTAGACTTAATGCGGGCAGGGGGGAGGAAGAGACAGAGGGACAGACAGAGAGAGGTATTGCCCACGCCTAACTATCCTAATTGTGGCAACAATATTTATTGCCCAGCTGGAGATTCTCTCCAAAGCACTCCGTATTTTAATCTCAGTAATATATACCATCTTTTTGAGATTGTAAAGAGAGAGTTAATATCTCCACTTTGTAGAGGAGAGAGCTGATGAATGAAGAAGGTCCCAGAACAGCATAGTAAGCCAGGTACAAAGCTGCTTGCTTCTCATGTAGCAGCTCAGGATGGAACTGAAAGAATGCAACATTCTGACTGCCTTTCTGCCCTTAACTACCTTTGAGGAAGGAGGTGACATGTGTCACAGGATCATAAAAGCTAGAAGGAACCTGGCAGTCCAAACCCTTCCTTTGAGTTACAATCTCCACAGAAGAGGTCAGGCATTGGCTCCCCAGAAGTACAAAGAACTGAATTTTTCCTCACTTTGAAACTCACAAGCCCCTATTTACCAAAATGTGGAATAAAGTACACAGCAGTGTCTGGTGGTTTTTGCCCAGAGCATGTCCACATGCCAACAGAATGAAAAGTGCCCCTTTGGGGCACCTTGGCATAAATGCTGGCTTTGTTTATTGGGAGCAAAGTCAGTCCTTCACCTGTCTGTGCTCTTGCTGTGCAAAGACACAAAAGAAATGGAGATGTGACCCCAGCTCCCTGATATGGTTCAGATTTGGGGAGATAACTTACTCATGTGAAAAAGATGAAGACTATTTGCAAAAAAGCATACAAAAGGGTGCAACTGGATGTGACCTGAGAAGACATAGGACCAGCAATTCATGTTTTTAGTGCTAGGAGAGGCTTTCCTCACAGCACCCATCTTGCATTTGTTCACAGTCACACAGCTCATGAGGGTCAGGGTCTGGAGCCCAACTCAGGCTCTTGACTGAGTTTGCTATGATTTTCCTGCTCCTGCTGCCTCCACAGGAAGAGAGTCCGTCATTGTCACTTTTGTTATTAGCCAAAGGGAACAGACAGGCTTTCTGTAGGAAGTTGCTTTTAGGCAGGTATAAAAAATTGGCTAGAGCCAGTTTTAATAAGAGACTGAGAACTTGAGGACCCAAGTGACTGACTGGACTTGGGAGGAGAAGGAGACACCGCTCAGAAGGGACAGGGCATGGAGAGGAGCCCTGGAGTGCCAGACTTTACAATTGTGTCTCAAGCTCACATTGGCAGGAAGCAATGAGAACTGAAGATAGATAGCAAGAGGGAAAAGGAATGTTACTTTTTTTTTCCCAAAGGGAAGAAGGAGAATTCTATTAATTGAATAAAAGAAACAAGTCAGTCACCATATCATCAGAACAGAATGGTACTGCAGTTCCCTCCCCCCTGCTCCATGGTGACTTTCTAATTGGGGCCATCTGAGCCAGTCTTAATAAAATGTGGTGTCAGCCAAAGGTATTATCTGTATCGGACCTAGTCTGGCAGAACTCCCTGAGGACCCTAAACGGTTGCAAACAGGAGAGAAGTGTTGAGGCTGGCCGGCTGGACTAGAGCGTGCCATTCCATAATCAGGCGGGGATTGATGTCTCCAGTAGGTCGTGGGTTAGATAAACAGTTCTGCTTCAGTTCAAGGCTCTCCATGTTCATCCGTTTGTTTATATGAGACTCCAAAGGTTAGGTTCACCTTCTTGACATCTCTAGGGATCTAGCTGACCACAGGATAACCTCTTTGCCTCCTGCAAAATTGTGCTGCTTGTGACGAAGATAGAACTTCCTGAGACTTTCTCTGAGGGTCCTTGGCTTGGGGACGCCTCTGGGAAGGCTACTGGGTGAGTGGCTCAGCTATTATTTTCAGGGAAACACTGGACTTTCAGATCTGAACTTCTAGCAATGATTTACTATCTTTGAAACCCAACTTCTGTTTTTTGTTTCTTTTGACATAAAGGAGGTGGAGATGGGATGGAGGTGGAGGGGTGACAGGAATGGTCACTGTTTTTAAGAGGGAAAGCCTAGGGTCTGGTACGCAGCAGATACTTAGTAAATATTTGTTGAATGAATGATTGATTGTAAATGACTGACTGAAGACCCTCTTAACAACAAGTTCAGTGCCTTCTATGGTGCCTTGCACATAAATGTTTGTAGAGTTTATTTGAATTGATTACAACACAAAGGTTTATTAAGCTTATAAACCAACAGTCACAGAAGGAATGTGATTCAAAATCTTTTGGAAAAAGAATACAGGTCCAGGAGTCTTGACCCCCTCAGTCTTGCCATTAATAAACTGAGGGGTCTGAAAGTCTCTTTGGCCCTTTCACTTTGCTCATTTTCACCTGATCTCCCAGAGCTGCTCTGAGGCAGAGGGAGACTAAAGAATCCTAGATTTGGAGCCAAAATTGACTGTCCTGGGAGCCTACCAACGTGGCTGCAAGCAAATCCCCAAGGCCTCAATCTTCTCCATTGGTAAAATGAGGACATTGTACTAGATCAGGGCTTCTTAAATTTTTTCTACTCCTGATCCTGGAGAGATAGGTATATGAAATAGGTATACAAATAAAACATTTACTGATAATAAATCACAATGTCATGACCCCATTTTCAATTATAAGACCTCATATGGGATCTTAAACCACAATGTAAGAAACTAGGGACTAGGTGAACTCTAGGATTTCTTCCAGCTCAAAATTTATGACCCTGCCAAAGTACTTAGAGAAGAACAAAGTGCCATATCAGGGATAAGATACTATGTATGGATCAGCATAATAGCCTGTGTGTATGTTGATCAGTTTGCCAGCCACACCTAGGAAGTAGAAAATGTCAGTGTGATTATACCCATTTTATGGATGAGGAAACTGAAGCTCAGAGAAGTGAAATGACCTGCCTGTAGGGAAGCAGCTGGTAAATCACAAGACCAAAGCAGGGAGCTGTCCATTCTCCCTTCTGCTCCACCACGTTTTGCACATCAAAGCAAAGATCTCTAATGCTCATTGTGACAAAGAGGGAAGAAGAAGGTGCTCAGAGAATAGCATGTGAAGTGAGTGTGGGATGGGGAGGGGGTGATGGAGAATCAAATTGCCCTCTCCAGCAGGTACCAGAAAAGCCATCCTGCGGTGAGATCTTGGCGCCACACAGCTGGTCCCCAGCTGGACTGATGGAAGCCCTTTTGTTTGGCGAATTTAAAATGAGAACACCACCTGTTCTCTTGCCCACTTGGCCTTTGCACCTGGTCCCACAGGGTTCCTAGCTCTGCCAGTTTGCCTTAAGAATCCCTTCTGGATTTCTTGCTTTTAAGAGTAAATTGAAGGAAAATATGAATGGGATTGAAGAATATTATGAGACTTGCCTAGGCTTTACCAACCCCCAAGGTAAGAGAAGTAGAAGATGGAGCCTGAAGCTGACTGCTGTGGGATTTCTGAAAGCTGTTCCTTAAGGTCCTTAGCATGGGGACAAGGATAGCCTCAAGTAATCCTGGTATTATTTGTAAACTTAAAATTGGAATTTTTATCCATAGTGTACGATGATTATTATTTTCATTACAGTATGGTTATTTTTATAATTACAGTTGCTACAGTAAGGAGGCCAGGGAGGAGTTAGGGGTGGGGGGAGGACAGGAGGATGGAGGGAAGAGTGATGAAAGACATGGAAGACAGGAAAGAAGCAAATACATTTATTAAGTGTTTACTGTGTGCCAGGCAATGTGGGACGGATTAGTGACACAAATGCAAGCTATCATGGGGCTTACATTCTAATGGCTGAAGCTAATCCCTGAGAGGACAGCCTGGTTTTGAAATCCAGAAGGTCGGCAGCATGGTGGGAAGGAGATTGGAGACAGGTACAATTTAATGACTCCATACTGCATCCTAGCGATCATCAATTCTTTTTTCAAGTAATCAACAGACCATCTTTTTTGTAAGGTTTTGAAAAAGGAAATAGTGACTAACATATTCTGAAATTTTCCAAAGAACTAGTGTCAAATTGTGTGGCCTAAAGTTTTAAGAATCTACCTTCTAAGGCTTTTTTAAAAATAGTAACATTTCTCAACTTTGATTCCTGTGACAGCTTTTCCATTCTTCAAGAGTCTTTGTATCTCATCAATTATCAGTTCATCATTCACATCCGAAGTCCTTTTAATACACTGGGAAATGTAGTTTATATAGACCAAAGGATGTGAACTAATTGAATGCATCAGTGTGTTCTCTTACCACCTCCTCATTTATTTTGGGTGTCAAGTTTTTTTTGACCATTCGTTATTCTGTCTTATCATCCTCATCATCCTCCTTCCTTGGTCAAAGCGGCAGAAGCAAAGTAAAAGTGAAGTTATTAATTCCTTTTTCTCTGCCATCCATGACTATCACTTTGACCTTAAGCAAGGATACTAAACTTTCTCCTATCACACACGTGTGTATATGTCCTTTCTGCTTTCCTTAGTCTTAAGTCATTCTGAGATGCAGTGTTCATGGATACTCTTTTAGAAGGATTCCGTTCTTATGCATTTTTCTCAGTTATCTTACTTCCATCTTGTGTATATATCTTTAAAATCTTAATTGTTTTTGAGTTGCCCTCCCTGTGCAAGCAATTCCCTTTGAGAAATAATTTCTATTTGTGTGATCAGAATTTTATTATGCAAGGTCTTCTATCTCTCTTGAGTTACTCTTTTTGGCTATTGGACCATGGCATTCTACCTTATCTTTTTATGAACTCTTTTGAAGTCTACTCTCCCATTGTCTAAGGCAAACCAGACTTCCCAGTGTCCCCTTCCTTATCTGTCATCAACTCTAAGATGGAATGACCACTTCTTCCCAAGGTTCCTGTCATTTCTGCTTCAGCAAACAGTTTTTATTGGTTAGAATTAGCCCCGGACTAGTATATTCCCTTGTTTTGTTTTGTTTTTCTTATCCTTCTAAAGGATGATATTAAGAACAAAGCATTGTCAGCTGCTCTGCTTAAAGTAGAGAGAGACCTCTACATATACATACTTGGAAAACACTGTCACAATTCTATTCTGGCTTCCTTCTAGCTTTGTGGCCTGTCTCTAGCACACGTTATCTTTTTTATCCTGCTGGCTAGGTGGTCAGAAGTTTCATTCTTATGGATAATGGGAGAGGATTTCACATCTGCAAATATGATAATGTTAGTTTTATTATTCTGTACTCCAGGGTATGACCAAAACTTCATTATTCAGATTCTCTAAATATTCATATTGGAAGTAAATGGCTTAGATTTTAGACTATGTATTCCTAGTATAATAGGCTTATTCCTTTCTATTTCTTGAAGCCATTAGGCACAGTATGCCTTGAGAAAGGTGAAGGAAAGAATTCAAGAGTGGGATTAAGTGAAGAGACCTTAGTAACTAAGTTCCATAAGTCAGTTTTCAGTCATTTAGTGACCCAGACCATTAGGGAGGAGGGAATCCAAGCCCATGGGGGAGGAGCAAAAAATAGGAGTAGGAATAAGTAATGAGACTAAAAAAGCTAACTCAGCCTCTGGATCTCTTAGAGCATCATTTGACTTCTGACTCTCAGACCACAAACATAGAATCATAGGGATTTTTTTTTCAGATAGAGAAATTGAGGCAGGGAAGAACTAAGAGACTTGCCCACTGCCGCCCCAATGGCCAGTGAGAGAGCCCAGCCCAGAACCTTCATTGTATGCTCTTTGCTCTGGATAACTGCTGCCAGCTGTGGCACGTACATTTGTCTGTTATTACCGAAGAGATATTCCGGCTCTCTGCCAGTGTCCCCAGGCCAGCAGAGTGGTGAGGCAGCCCCTTAGGGCCTGAGGACTTTGTTATTTGAGGGACCTCCGAGTGGTGGAGGGCCATCTGAGGACATTTTGGTGAGATGCTGCCAAGAGGAGCTCCAGGGGCGGCCTGCTCGGTGCTCTCCGAGGGCTCTTCTGAGCCTGGGCCTCTCTCCGGGGGTTTGGCCCATGCTTGCTTAGTAGCCTGGACCCACGGGTCCCTTTGAAATAACAAGTTTTGACTGAAACAGGTGGCTTGGATTTTCATTTGATAATAGGAATGAGATGGCTGGAGTGAACATCAATGTGCATTCATCAGCCAGAAAACCTAGGATTCTATTAAATGCAGCAGGCAAATGGACCAAGGAGATGACTGAGAAAAAAATAGGGTGGGGGGGGGGAGAAATAGAGGGTTGAGGGGTGAAAGTTGAGGTTTTAGAAAATCTCTATAAAAATAAAAACAAACTATCCGTCTTGCTCGCTGGCGTTTTACCCTGGCGATGCACTTTGGGGATGTTGCCCTGATCTCTATCGGGAATGTTACATTGAAACCTAATCCAAGGGAGCCCTAACTCCTGCCAGACTTTTTCTCTCTCTTGAGTTTCCCCCCCTGCTCTCCCAGAAGTGAACAACCCACAGGAATCCCCCCTCCAGCTGAGGAAGTGCCATTTTCTAAGGGAAGTCACCATCCTGCTCACCCCTACAGAGGAACACTTAACCAAGAGGAGCGAGCAGGCGTTTTCTAAATAAAAGAATGACCTACCTCCTCCCCCTCAACCATTGGAGCATTTCAAAGCGATTGTAAAAATTATATGAACCCCATCGAAGAACTGTTACAACAATGTTTATACCCAGTGTTTGAAACAAAGACAATGATATTATAAATAATTGTAGATGATAAAGATATGAGAGAGAAAATAACATAATTAAAAGAATTTTACAAGACGGGACCGTTCACAAAGATGGATGGAGTAACACAATACGTTAAAAATATCTGTGATTAACACAAACACAACCCAGTGGACAGAAACCATCTGCCTGGCCAGAAGTGCCCTGGGAATGGTCCCACTGTCATCCTGCAGCAACGAAAAATGAAGCTGTCCCATGGAAGGCCTGTGGTGTCAGCCTGAGCAGCAGGAAGCACCACATGGAGAAATGGGCCAAAGGAACAGTGCTCCAGGCAGCAGAGGGAGGCTTGGATCTCCTGAGACCTCTCTGGGAGGAGAAGAATGGGAATCCCAGACTCAGAGTTGGAGGGAGCCTTAAAGGCTTCTAGGGCAACCTTCCACTCCTCGCCAGTCTTGATGATTGAGTTTCCTGTCCTGCATCCTTGGCAAGTGGTGGTTATCTAGCTTCTGCCCAGACATCTCTTGAGAAAAATCAATATACAAGGCTCAAAAAGTAAATGGCTTGTTTTTGGAAGTATTTCAGCCCTTTAACTCTTGGACTTATGTAGTAAATAAGACAGAAGAGACTCCATTGCAAGGATCAGTCACAGGATTATAGGGGTCCTTAGAGATTATCTAGCCCAACTCCCTCATTTTAGAGAACCCAGAGATACAAAATGACTAGTTGAAGTCACACAGCCATCCTCAGCTGAACTGGCACTAGAATCTGGCCACATCTCCCAACTTTCAGAATTACATGCTTTCTGCCACATCCTGCTTGAGGAAACAAATGAAATCCTGTAGAGGCAACAGAGAATAGCTGAACTTGAAGTCAGGAGAGAAGTGGCTTTGAATCCCACTTCCCACATGATCACAGGATGTCACTAAACCTTGCTGAGCCTTACTTTTCCATCTGTAAAAATAGAGGTAATTTGTATTGTATCTACTTCACTAGATTGTTATGAAGACCAAATGTGTATAAAATACATAGTAAATGCTAAATCATGTCAGCTATTACTTTAACTTACCAATCTTTCAGCAACCAAAATTGTTACTAGCCCAGAAAATATATGTGAGCAAATCAGGCTGCCCCATTCAGTGGTTAACAGAGATTTCTTGGGGGGTATAGATTCAGTTTTTTAACTTTAGATTCCTAAACCTAATATCTTTTACCTGTTCATTCATGTACTGTTAGCTTTTTACAGTAGGTTTGTTTGTTTGTATGTTTGGTCAAAGGAGCTTTTAGGATCAGACATTTTCAGAGTGCCTTGGACAGCCTATCACTGCCTTTTCTTTAGTAAAGTGAAATCCATTGTTTTTGATTAACCCTGCCCCCCCCCCCACTTCTCTCTACTATAAGGTAATTCTTTCTAAAGGACAAAGTGGTTTGCAGTTTCAGTGTTCCTTTAAGGGAAAGAAATTTAGCATTGTGTGTTTTAAAAAGGAAACAGGAATCCAGAGACAGTTGGTAATGTTTTTTGCCCTCATACCTTCTCAAGGCTCTTCACAGAGTCCAAAATCTTAGATCCAAGAAGTCATATTGGATATCCCTAACATGACAAGACCTGGAGCAAGGCTGAGACAAGAATGAAATCCTTTAGTCTTTAGCATCTGGGAATATTCTATTAATAGTTATAATATCAATAACCAAAGGAATTTAAGCTTTATAAAGATATGGATAAATTTGCCCACCACATCCCTGGGATATGTGATGTGTTTTTACAGATAAGTAAATTAGTACAGATAAAGTAAAAAAAAATCAGGGGGAAAAAAGTGATTTAGGTTCATAGGATTTAGAACCACAAGTGACTTTCAAAAATCATTTAGTCTGACCCGCCAGTTTTGCAGATGAGAAAACTGAGGCCCAGAGATGTTCTGTGACTTGCCTGCAGTCACTACAATTATCAGTGTCAGAGCTGGTGTTTTAACTAGGGCTCCTTAAGAAGAGTTTCATTGCAGCCACTTTGCAGAGAGCACCCACAGTGAACAGCCCGGGCCTCAACCCGCTGGCCCGTCTGAAGACACAGGAGGTCATTCCTTAGCAGTGACTGAGTTCCCTTCCTGCACGTCATCATGGTCCTTTTGCCCATTCACTGTACCCCCCCTCTGAGCACATCACTGTATGTCAAGACACGGACATCTTCCCAAGTTCCCGCATCCTTTTGACCCAGGATTCCGTTTCACTCCAAGGCCCCACTTGTTGAGTTCCTCCCCACTTCTCCATGGGCACTGAGACAGATGCTACAATCAGAGCTGCTCTCCTGGGCTGGGCGCAGCCGGGCTCTCTGGGGGGTCACATGCGGGCACTTTCATCCGTCCAAAGGGACCCAATGGAAGAGAATGGTGCGCCGAGGGCTGGCTGGGGCAGAGAAATGGCGCGCCCCTGCCACTGGACAGCCCTGGCAAGGAGCCAAAGAATGCATACCCCTACCAACTTCTAGGAGCTGGCAGGGAGACGTCCCTCAGTGCTCGCTCGTGCCCACTACAGAGTGCAGCACCCGCATGAGCTGTCCGTGTGCACGTGTGCATGTGCACATGTGTGAGTGATATTTTTCGATGGGAGGGAGGTGAATGAGCGGCCAGCTTCCTGACAGGACAGTTGTAAAACATTCATAAAACTTTTATTAGTCTTGCCACCCTTCCAGATAAATATTTTTCGATTTTATGGGCTTGTTTTAGTGCCTGGAGCTTAATAGTGGCTTTGTAGATGCCTTTAAAAAAATTAAATATCATTTTGGCAAAATGACCCCTTTCTCCCACCTTAAAAATCCTCTACCCTAAAGAAGCAGCCTGCAGTTTTGGCTCATAAATTCCTACAACTCTAAACTCTTACCCTTTCTTCTGTCCCTTTCCTTACACATAGTATTAGGATGGACTTAAAAAAACAACTTTTCATCCCACCCCCCCAGGGTGATCCACCTAGGTAGTTGGTTATCTACTAAAGAAAATTTTGGTACAAGGATCTTTCAGGGGTCTATAATCAGGAACTGGCGTCTTTTGCTTATTGAAATCTGTAAGCAACAGGCACTGCATTAATGGAAGGACAGAAGGCACCCTCCACTTCTCCCATATGAAATCTCCAGTCAGCCACTACTGAGCCATGTTCCTGGGCTAGGTGATAGCTGACAAAAGCTCATTACTCTTCAGGAATTTTCAGATTTCTCAGAGGGTAGAGCAGCACTAGAATGGATAAGGTGAAGATTAACCTGTTGTCCAAATACCAAATTTTAAGGTCACGTGGTCCTTCCAGCTCCAGGGTTTTATGATTCTAAGGGAGCATCTTTTGGAACTTAAACAAGTTAAATTGAAACTGGTGGTTTTAACTAACCTGGGCTGTGGAATTATTGTGAGGGGTCCAAAAGTCAAATATATCCTAATTTTAACTTAGTTGCTTTAACTTAATAAATATTGTTTGTATAGTATGTTATGTTTTTACATTTTATGTGTGTGTGCGTTTATGATTACTGAAATACTAACTCATTTAAAAGCATTTCAGAAATCATAGTAGCTTCTGGTCATTCCATATTTTCTCAGGCAGTAGAGCCAAGTATTACTACATGGATGACTCCAGGCAAATCATCTAACCCCTATATGCCTCTTTTTACTTACCTATAAAATTAAGATGATAATAGTACCCACCTCTCACTGTTGTCATAAGATAAAATGAAACAGTATTTATAAAGTACTTTGCAAACTTCCAAGCTATATCAATTGCCAATTAAGTTTTTTTTTTAATTCAGATACCCAAAAAAGGAGATCATTTCCATATATGCAATAGAACAGAAAAAGAGGGCACTACATGAAAAAGAAAGAAGGAAGGGAGAGAGAGAAAAAGAGACAGACAGACAGAGAAGGAGGAAGGAAGAAAGGAAAGAAAGAAAAAGAAAGGAATCTCTTTTAACAGAGAAAGCATAGTTATACTAAACAAATCTACACAGCAGCCATGTCCAAAAATGTATATTCCTGCACCTTATATGCATCACTTCTCAATGTCCTCTTCTTCAAAATCAGGATAGTAATAGCACCTTTCTCATAGGGTTATAACAACCTATAACTATGACTGTGCTCAATTGAGGTGTTAACTTTTCACACATTAAAGTAGTACTAAATATATGTTAGGTAGTATTAATTGATGAAATATGACTTGTGAGGTCAGGAGGTAGGAAATTTTCTTTAACTGGATCTATGCGAACAAAATTTGGATTGACACTTATCAGAGATTCTGTAAACATTCATTTGGGAATCTTCATTGGATAAACTAACTTCCAAAGTTCCTTCAGGTTCTGAGTCTCCAATGCTCTGGATTATAACTTGGATCATGGGATTTAGATCTAGAAGAAGGGATTATTAGGCCTTGAAGGGACCTTTATAGCCATGTAAGACAATCTTCTTATTTTTGCCAGAAAAAAGATGTGAATTGTCCAAGGTCCTTCAAGTAGCAAGTTGCTGATCTCAGAACTGCACTCCAAACTGAGTGAAATGTGTGGATTAGAGAAGAGGTTTGTTTTTGGTGGATAAAGCGAGTGATTCTTTTTCTCGTTCTCAAACAGTGGGATGAGAGGACGCTTGGGCCCACTTTTGGTCCTATTTCAAGGATGTATCTTCTGGTATAGGGTCTGGTTCCAGTTAGGAAAACAAACAACAGCTTAGTTCCTGTTCAAGCCAGTTGGAAACAGTTCTCCAAATGCCATACTTGATCTTTTTTTAGATAAAAAAAAATCTAAATGTCCTAGAAATTCACATACTTCCAGCTGTTCTAGGAAAACACTAAAGACCATCTTCAAAATAACAGACTAAGAGTACCGTGCTGGAAAATATTTCAGTATCTTCCCTCTCCTGCTAAGAAAATAAAATAATGTAGGAATTTGATAAGGTAACTGATCTTTCCCCCATTATCACTTTGCATTGTTTTAAATATAGCGAACTAGATTATGGTACAACTTTACTTCCATAACTTTCCCCATTCCCACCCCCCCAAAAAAATCCCACTTTTAATTGAATTTGGAAGGGCACATTTGGTTGAACTTTAAGTACCATGAACTGGTATCCCTTAGCACAAGTGCCAAAAGATGAGCTACAGGCCAGTGCGCTTCTGGCAGCCCCCTTTTCTAACAGTGCGAGTCACTTTTAACTGTCCAGATTACTGCCCCTGGGTCCTCCCTGTGAAGCCCTTGAGTTAAGTATGAAAAAGCTGAGTCCGCTCCTCCAGGACCATGGTTTATTCAGCCCCTGGCTCCCCAGTGCAGCTGCCAGTCTGGGCCCAGCCCTTAGCACAGGGCCTAAGGCACAGTAAGCGCTTCATAGCGTTGGCTGACTGATTCATTAACTGAGCGGGTGCCTGTGGGTAAGACGTCTTAAGAGAGGGATCTTCAAGGTTTATGAGCCGGTATTATGGTATTATTAAGGTATATATGGTATATTAAGGTATTACGAGATAGTTGTGTGTTAAAAGATACTGGGCAGGTGCTGGTATTGGTGCCGGTGCTGGTGGTGGTGGAGCTGCTGGTGCTGGTGCCAGTGCCGGTGCCGGTGCCATAGCTGGTGCTGGTTGTGCTGGTGCTGCTAGTGCTGGTGCCAGTGGTGGTGGTGGAGCTGCTGGTGCCGGTGCCGGTGCTGGAGCTGGTGGTGATGCCAGTGTTCAGTTGTGTCTGACTCTTGGTGATCCCATTTGGGGTTTACCTGTAAAGGTCCTGGAATGGATTGCCATTTCCTTCTGTTTACAGATGAGGAAACTAAGGAAAATAGGGTTAAATGACTTGGCCAGGGTCACACAAGTAGGGTCCGAAAATGGCTTTTAACCCTGAGCCTCTTGACTCCAGGCCTGGCACTCTGTCCACTGTGTCACCTCACTGGCCACTAGTATGTCCTGCTTTTTCCTTTCCCTTAGAGGCTGTCCTCTCCAATAAAATGCCTCCTGGGAGACCCATAGGATGTGCAGCTAAAAGAAACACCTTTTGTTGTAGGAAAGAAATGGAGACAGTGGATTCCAACAAATTGTGGCATGTGAATGTAATGAAAAATCATTGCCTCTAAGGAATGGAGGTGCTAGATCCAAAGAACTAGGGGTGACTTAGGTGAACTGATTCTGAGTGAAGTGAACAGAAAAAGGAGAATTGTTTACACAGTGACTATGGAAAACAACTATAAAGAGTTTAGGTTCTCTGAGAGATGCAGTATCGACCACCTATGACTCCAGAAGACTTAAAACAAAACTGTGCATAATGGAAAATTACAGTTTTATATAGAACCCTCTTCTTAATTTCATAATAAAAAAGATATGAACTGGGAGGAATCTGGGAAATCACTGGGTCAAATCTCCTCACTTATCAAAGAAGAAAACCGAGGCCTTGAGATGTGAAAGAACTGGCTGGAAGTTGGGCCGCCTCACCAACGGCCAAACCAGGGCTCCGGAGCAATATGCCCTTCCTGTTCCCATGTATTGCTCCACCTGTGCCTCCTTGGAGAGACCATAGACATGGCCGGAAGGGAGTACAGAACTCCCTGCCTCCAAAGCTCTGCCCTTCTTCCCTTGGATGTCTTTTCAGGCCCCCAACTCATATTCCAGAGCTATCAAGAACTCAGTCACTTGTAGACATAGGACTGGCAGCATCTCAGCCAGTAGCAACATAAAGGGCCATCAGCTTTATGAAGAGTTGAAACTAATTTTTTGTTTAAGTGAATTGATTTCATTTTTGGTTTGTTCTTGCAATTAAACAGTCTTCTGGGGTCTGCTCTGTGGTGTCTCATGTTTTCTCTCTGGTTATAATAAAACATAAGCCCAGGAGAGCTAATCTAATTAAATATTTGAACTTTTTAAAAAGTTCATACCATAATGGACCAAACATATATCCAGGGAGGTTCTTGTGAATTCTTTTATTTTTGCAGCTCCCCTCAACCCTTGACCCATGAACTTTGTGAAATGCTTTATCTAGATATTCTCTCCCCCTTCTACCTCCCCTCTCCTCTCCCCCCCCCACCCAGTTTTCCTGTCTGTGCTCAAGGATTCCTGAATCATGGATAGAAAGAAAATTTGAACTGGAAAGGACTTTCACAGTTCTCACCCTGCCACTTATCATTTATGAGAACCCAAGCAAAATGCCTCACCTTTCTCCATTTATCATCTCTAAAATGGGGATTACCATTAAACTCTGTATCTTACATGGAGTTATTAGGAAAGTGCTTTGTAACATTAAAATTTATAAATATGAGATGAGCTATTAGCACAGGGAAAGATGCATCACTGTATACATGGGAGCAAGATTTGACTAGCAATATAAAGGGATTTGTGGTATAAGAAGATACTTTATACAGATTTACTTCATTTAACACTTTCCTGAAAATGGTAATGAGAAAATTAATTGCATTTTTCCTCTGACTTTGAATAATTTTTTCTGAGCTATGTTTCCAAAGAAAATAGTTTCATCTCAGATTTTCTGATGACTTTGGATATGCCATGTTTAACTTTTAACTCAACCATTTCTTGGTGGGCAATCGAGCCTTCTCCAGATACACAGTTCCTTGGTTCCCCCTTTTTGACTCAGGGAAGGATGGGGTGTGTGTATATGTGAGTGTGTGTATTCATTTGTTTTTCCATATTCAATTACAAGGTTTAAAGAGTTGTCCATAAGGCATTGGGATTATAAACAAAATGGTAAAAGCAAACTAAACTTTAAATCCATAAGGCTGTGGTACTTGAGAAAACTTGTTACACATTAGTCAGAACAACTCTTTTTGGGTATCAATTCCATTTACTAACTTTTTAATGATAGCTTATAAATGAGACTCTTGGGGCTTTGCAACTACTTTACCACTGTGGAAAGAAATACAGAACTTTCCAGTATGCTAATTACTGTTATCAGTACTATTCACTTCTATAAAAGATTGACCATTTTATTGGGCTTTTTTTTTTTTTTTTAAAACAAATCCCAGCCACAATTCCTCCCCATATAAATGGGGTAGTAAATGGCCTTCATGAGTCCCTATGGTCCAAAAAAGTTAATCACCTTTTGGCTAACTTTCTGATGATGAGCCTTTCCAAATAGTGGACTTCAGGAGATAGTCATGTAGGATCATAAAACTTAGAGTTGGAAGTTTCCTTATAGTTTATCTCATTGAACCATAAAAAGTAAACTGAGACCCAGAAAACTGATTTATCCAAAGTCACAAATGTAATAGATAATAGACAAACCCAGGTCTTCTGATGCTAAATCCAATATGCTTCTCATACCACCACCATGTTGTCTCTTAGGTTATTGCAGACCCAAGCTCTGAGCTTTTCTGGCTTAGAGAGGAACGGAATTTATGCTTAGACAACCTGGCCTCCATACCACTGAGAGGTGCCAGGGTGGGGTTTTAGAGAGGGTAGTTTTTCATAAATATGATAGTTTTTTCCTCGATTCTTTTCCATTACAACCTGTCTGCCACATTTGATTCTGCTGTCTAATAGAATTAAGGGAGGGTATCAACAGGCACATCAACTTGTGCCCAAGTATGGAGGCAGATGGACCATAATCTATGGGGAAAAGCAAAGTTTTGGTTGTAATGTGAAACTTGATGGGGGAAATGATGGGGAATGCCATCAGAATTCAAAAGAAAGAGAAACAAATGAGGACTTTTGAAAGAAAGTGGATTTTGAAGGATGGCGAAGATGTCCGAGAAAAGAGGAAAAGTGATTCTAGAAGAGGAAAAACATGAGGGAAGCACTGGCAGGGGGACCAAAGCTGGCATGTTGGTGGGACAGTGAGACCAGCCTGCCAAAAATGCATGGAGCATATTAAAGAGTCATTTGGAGTAAGGAAGGGGTCTAGAATACCCACCAGAGGAAGCAGATAATGCCAGCAGATAGGAGGCTGGATGATTGCCTGCCATAGCCTTATATCCATTTTAAATATCTTAACCCTATTCCAAAACTGAACAGAAGGAATTAATTCTGGAAACTCCCATATTTTCACCACTTGTCCCTTGTTGTTCTCTGCACCAAAAATAGCCAAATCAAAGAATAATTTGAAATATGAAACAATGCCTTAGGCTTTTTTAAACAGTGTAATTCCATGACCTTTTCCCCAGGGATGAGACTTGAAAATGACCACGCCTCAGTAACAACCTTGCCCTTTTTCTGGACCTTACCCTTTACAGAGGCTACTCTCTTAGTCTCTAGCTTCTTTTGTAAGCCTCCAAGGCCCAGAGGCAACATCTGTGGCTCTCCAAGCCTTGTAATCAGGGATGTGAAATTAGATCACCATAGTGGTTTCATTTAGTCCACATCTCATAGCCCTCAAAAATTTACACCATGCAAAAAAAAGATGTTGCTTTTTGGGCACATAGTCTGTGCCCATCTCCTCCATCACCTGCCATTGATGTGGACCCAAAGATGTGCTGCAATATTTGGTTTTATACAGATATGAACAACGGAGTATTTGCATCAGAAACCAACCTCCTGCCATCTTGGTGGATAGCATTTATCAATACAGGCAATACCATGGAAATACTGTGGGTTCAGTTCAGTGGTACTTTATTACACTGTAATAAAGTAAATATCACAATAAGGCAAGTTACACACATTTTTTAGTTTTCTGGTGCATACAAAAGTTTTGTTTCTACTATACTAGAGTCTACTAAAAAAGTACACATTTTAATTAAAAAACACATAATTACTTTTTTAAAAAGTGATAACCATCATCTGAGCTTTCAGTGAGTTGTAATCTTTTTGCTAGTGGAGGGTCTTGCGTCAGTGTTGATAGCTATTGACTAATCAGGATGATGGTTATTGAAGGTTGGGGTGGCTGTGGCAATTTCTTAAAATAAGAAAGACAACAATAAAATCTGCTTCGTTGATTGACTCTTCCTTGTACTTAAACATTTAAAGGTCATTATAGGGTTATTAATTGGCCCATTTTCAGTATTATTGTATCTTGGGAAATAGGGAAGCTTAAGGAACAGGAGAAAGACAGGGAAACAATCAGTGAAACAATCATGACATACGATATTTATTGATTGTTTGCCATCTTCTGTGGGCTCATTTCATGGTACCCAAAACATTTACAATAGTGATATCAAAGATCACAGATCATAATAACAGATACAATAATGAAAGTATTTGAAATACTGCAAGAATTACCAAAATGTGGCACAAAAACATGATGAGAGCTCATGCTGTTGGAAAAATGGTACCAGTAGACTTGCCACAAACCTTCAGTTTATTTTTTAAAAATGCAATCTCTGCAACAAAATGAAGTGTAATAAAATGAAGCATGCCTGTGCATTGTCTGTTATGTCCAGTTGGCCAACATTTAGCAAGAGCTTACAAAGTATTAGACAATGTGCTAAGCACTGAGGATACAAAGAATGGCAAAACTCAAGATTGCATTCTAATCAAGAAAAATAAACATGTTATCAAGCTAGATATGTACAGAATTAGATGGAAGGCAGTCTGAGAGGGGAAAGTATTAAGAGCTGGGAAGACTGGGGAAGGCCTAAGGTAGAATTAAAGAATTAAATTCAAGGAAACCAAGGAAATCAAGTCACAGAGATAAAAGGGCTGAGTATTCCAAGCTTGAGAGAAAGGCAAAAGTGCTGAAGCAAGATATGGAGGGTCATGTGTTGGCATACAGGAGCCACCTGACAGTGGCTGCTGGAGATCCAACCCAGAATGGATCTCCTCTTGTGAGAGGTGATACAAGGAGACTGAGGGGCAGCTGCTGTTCTCTGACCTCTCCACTGAGAGGCATTGTGTTGTCTGACCTCTCTCCTCTTCCCTCTGCCTCCAATTTATCTCATTGCCCATCCACAAGCAACACCTGTGTCAGCAAAGGCTGCCCTGCAGCTCCTTCAGATGTTATGATCCACAGCTGTGGAGGTTCTTGGAGAATTGACCTGCCCCTTAACAGTCATGTTCAAGGGGCTGCAGGCAGACCAGCTTGGTGGATTTGGGGGGGATTTAGTCCCTTCCATGTAGGGACTAAAGTATACAAAGATGGAAAAAGGAGGAAAGGACCTGGTTATGAAGAGCTCAGAAGGCCCAACAGGGACCTAGTTTGCATCCTGCCTTCTGGAGGCACCAGGGAGCCTCAAGGACTGATGGGCAGTGGAGTGGAAGACAGATTGAGGTGAGGAGGCAGCTGAGGCAGAGGGCTATCTGTAGGACCCCGTAATGGTACACACAGCAAGAGATGGTAAGAGAAGGGGCTGTGAGGGAGGTAGAAAAGACAAGATTTGGCAGTGGATGAACTTGTGTGGAGTGAGCGAGAACTAGGATCAGTAGTGCAGTTACTGTGCAACAATAACAGGAGGCTCTTGTTCTCTTAATACATCGGAATTCAAATGTCACATCTGAGCATTATGCTGTCAGAGTAGGGATCAAATGCTGACATTTACTGTTGTTTTTTACTTTTAATGACTCTGTTTCCTAATTTGCTCTACAAAACCCATCATAGAAAGAAGTCTCTTCTTCATAACCTATTTACTAAATAAATCCTAATTCTACAAAAGATTCTTTTAAAAATACCTTTTGTCATTATATCATAGAATTTTCTGGAAGTCCTTCTATTCCCCAGCTACTCCTCTCTTCCTTGTAGTCAACATAAATAAACTAACTTCAGCAGAAACATCTTCTATAATGACATATGACAACATATATCCCAACCTGCTCTAGTAGTTCCCCACTTCTCTAGTGTGCGGAAGGGATTATGTTTTGGTATCTGCCCTTTAGGACCATCAACCATATTTTAATTATTCTCTTTTCATTAATGGTGTCATTGTGTGTGTGTGTGTGTGTGTGTGTGTGTGTGTCTGTGTGTGTGTGTGTCTGTGTCTGTGTCTTGTGTGTGTGTAGGACTTTTGTTCTTATTCAACAGCTTCAGTTCATTCAAATCTTCCTTTGTTCTTTCTGAATTCCATCATTTTGTCATCTTTATTGCACAGTTGTATTCCAATACAGTCATATAGCTCAGTTTTTTCTCAGACATTCCCCAAACATTGAACACTCTCTTTGTTCTTCAAGTTCTTATTTACTATGAATATTTGGTTCAAAGATAGATCAGTTCATAGCACCCTCAGCAGTGTGTTGATGTGACTATCTTTTTTTTTTTTAATAACTTTTTATTGACAGAACCCGTGCCAGGGTAATTTTTTACAGCATTATCCCTTGCACTCACTTCTATTCCGATTTTTCCCCTCCCCTAGATGGCAAGCGGTTTTATATATGTTAGATATGTTGCAGTATATCCTAGATACAATATATGTTTGCAGAACCAAACAGTTCTCTTGTTGCATAGGGAGATTCAGAAGGTATAAATAACCCGGGAAGAAAATCAAAAATGCAAATAGTTCGCATTCGTTTCCCAGTGTTCTTTCTTTGGGTGTAGCTGCTTCTGTCCATCCTTGATCAACTGAAACTGAATTAGATCTCTTTATCGAAGAGATCCACTTCCATCAGAATACATCCTCATACAGTATCGTTGTTGAAGTATATAATGATCTCCTGGTTCTGCTCATTTCACTCAGCATCAGTTCATGTAAGTCTCGCCAGTCCTCTCTGTATTCATCCTGCTGGTCATTTCTTACAGAACAATAATATTCCATAACATTCATATACTACAATTTACCCAGCCATTCTCCAATTGATGGGCATCCTTTCATTTTCCAGCTTCTAGCCACTACAAACAGGGCTGCCACAAACATTTTGGCACATACAGGTCCCTTTCCCTTCTTTAGTATCTCTTTGGGATATAAGCCCAATAGAAACACTGCTGGATCAAAGGGTATGCACAGTTTGATAACTTTTTGAGCATAGTTCCAAGTTGCTCTCCAGAATGGCTGGATGTGTTCACAATTCCACCAACAATGTATCAGTGTCCCTGTTTTCCCACATTCCCTCCAACATTCCCCATTATCTTTCCCTGTCATGCAATTTTTGTCAAATAATGTATTCTTATCCCCAACACTGGGGTCTTTGGGTTTGTCAAACACTAGATTATTAAAGTTATTGGCTGTTTTGTCCTTTGAACCTAACCTATTCCATTGATCAACTAGTCTGTTTCTTAGCCAATACCAGATGGTTTTAGTAACTGCTGCTTTATAATATAATTTTAGATCTGGTACATTCAATCTGACAGGTGTGTAGTGGTATCTCAGAGTTGGCTTAATTTGCATTTCTCTGATTAATAATGATTTGGAGCATCTTTTCATATATCTATAAATAGTTTCAATTTCTTGAATTGTCTGTTTATGTCCTTTGACATTTATCACTTGGAGAATGGCTTGATTTCTTATAAATTAGAGTCAATTCTCTATATATTTTGGAAATGAGGCCTTTATCAGAACCTTTGTCTATAAAAATGTTTTCCCAGGTTATTTTTTCCCTTCTAATCTTATTTACATTAGTTTTGTTTGTACAAAAACTTTTCAATTTGATAAAATCAAAATTTTCTATTTTGTGGTCAATAGTGATCTCTAGTTCTTCTTTGGTCATAAATTCCTCCCTCTTCCACAGATCTGAGAGGTAAACTATCCTATGCTCTTCCAATTTATTTATAATCTCATTCTTTATGCTTAGGTCATGAACCCATTTTGACCTTATCTTGGGGTACAGTGTTAAGTGTGGGTCAATGCCTAGTTTCTGCCATACTAATTTCCAATTTTCCCAGCAATTTTTGTCAA
The DNA here is from genome assembly GCF_016432865.1 of Antechinus flavipes. Taxonomy (NCBI): domain Eukaryota; kingdom Metazoa; phylum Chordata; class Mammalia; order Dasyuromorphia; family Dasyuridae; genus Antechinus; species Antechinus flavipes. Next base: position 58,202,943 of record NC_067398.1, read on the forward strand.
ATAATGTATTCTTATCCCCAACACTGGGGTCTTTGGGTTTGTCAAACACTAGATTATTAAAGTTATTGGCTGTTTTGTCCTTTGAACCTAACCTATTCCATTGATCAACTAGTCTGTTTCTTAGCCAATACCAGATGGTTTTAGTAACTGCTGCTTTATAATATAATTTTAGATCTGGTACAGCTAGGCCACCTTCATTTGATTTTTTTTTCATTAATTCCCTTGAAATTCTTGACCTTTTGTTTTTCCATATGAACTTTGTTGTTATTTTTTCTAGGTCATCAAAATAGTTTTTTGGGAGTCTGTGACTATCTTCTGACAGCCCATCTAGTATTGACTATTTCTCATTTTTGGGTCATCTTTGCTCTTTTCTGTGATATGAGCTAAAATTTCAGACTTGTTTCAATTTCCATTTCCCTTTCTATTTGTTATTTGGAACATGTTTTTAATGAGCACTTAAATTTGTCAAATCTTTTAAAAACTCTTGGTTCATACTATATCTTTTGATTATCTATTGGAAAGTTGTTCTTTTTTGTCAATTCCCTGTACATCTTAGCTATTTCTTATATATCTTACTTCGCAAATCATCAGTTTATCTATTCTGACCATATTTTTGCTATTTACTTGCTATGGCTCTTCTGGATCACATGGACCAGTCCATGGATAATTTAATCTACTTAGCTTTGGAACCACTGCCTTGTGTCTTGCTGTCCCAAATAGTGCCAGCAATGGTATCAGCCCACACAAATAAATGCACATGGTTCACTGTCTCAGACCTTTTTTCACATCCAGTCAACCATCCACCTAGCTTTCTCCTTGCTACTCATTTATCCTACTTCCATTCACATGTACTGTGGTCTACTCCCTTCTGCCTCTTGCTTTGGGAATAGTTATTAAATCACTACTCCTATCGCTTCATTTTCTTTCATCTATTTTACATAGGGGACCAAAGTTAGACCTTGGCCCAGAAATGTACTATCCATTGTGCCTCCTTACCCGACTGAAGTTAATATTTCTAGAGAAGAATGCATGTTTTGTCAGCTGTTATCTGTTATCCCACTTCCCTCCTCCTATCTCTGCATCTTATATAATACCTTCATCCTCATTTGTAGAGTATGTTTGATGTACATGTGAATTATTTCATATTAAAGAAAATGTTTAAAAGTTTTTTTTAGTTTAAAAAATTTTTCTTATCAACAAATATTTCTTAAGCTCTTATTTTGTATCATTCAATGTCCTAGGTACCAGGGATGAAAATACAGTGAATGAAACAATCCCTAGTCATAATGATCTTACATTCTAACAAGGATAACAGTAAGGACTTAAATAAATATATTCAGAACAAATATAAGAACAATAAATACCAAATAGTTAAAAATAAGATAATTTGAAAGGATTTGCATTAGTAGATTAAGGTATCACCCACAGTTAGGGTCATGCTATGAATAACAAATCAGCAAAGGAGTCTCAGAAGTAGTGGTTAGATAAGTAGGACAACCAAAAAAGTAGAGATTCACAAAAACCTGTAGAGGAAAGAGTATTCCGAAAGAAAGTAGTCATCAGTATCAAGGACACGATAGGTCAAAAAGGATGAGAACTGGCAAAGGGCTTTTCAGATCATTGGTAGTTTTGAACAAAGCTGTATCATTTGGGGTCAGAAGCCAGATTACAAAGGGTTGAAGAATGAGTAAAAAGAGAAGAAATGGAAGCAGCTTTTTCTAGGAGTTTGACTGAAAAAGGGAAGGGACTTCTAGCCTAAGGGGATGGTAGAGTTTACCTGGCCATATTCGAGGCAGTAGGGAAGGAACCAGTAGATGGGAAGAAAGGTTGAAAAGTAGGGAAAGATGGAATAGAGGTTGTCCTTAGCAAGGAGAAGGGACCCCTCATTATCTAAGACTGGAGGAGAGGAGGAGTAATATTTAGGGGCTTTGAATGAAAAGAAGGGTATAAAAGGGAGCTTATGTCACATCATCTTATTTTCTCAGTAGAAAAGTATGAGTTATGAGGGCAGAGCCAAGATGGCAAAGAAAAAGCAACAACTTGCCTGAGTGCTTCCCCAAGGCCCTCCAAATACCCCTAATAATGCTATAAAACAATTCGTGGAGCAGCAGAACCTACAATGAAATAATTTTCCAGCCTAAGACAACTTAGAAAGGTCTGTAGCACCTAGGTAAGTGTGGAGCACAATCCAATGCAGGCCACACCAACACAGCCTCAGCAAACCAGGAGCAGGCTTGGGAGCCACTGAACCAGTAGTGGTAGCAGCAGCTTCCAGAGCTCCCAGCCCACAGATGGGAAAGCAGTCAGACTACTGGTCAGGATATTACAGTGGTCTCTGCCCATACTCAGATCTAGATCACTGTCATGGCTTATAATCCCAGGGTAAGCAAGAGCACTAACCCACCGGAGCTTACAGCCGCAGGGGAGCAGAGACTGTCGTCACAGTTCCGGGGTAGAAAAGAGTGCTTGTGGTCACTCACAGAGCAGAGCACAGACCAGAATAGTAAGCACACCCCTCCTTAACCGTACCTCTTTGGAAGAACTGAAAACTTACAGATCCCTAGAAGTATCTCTGAAAACAGCTGCACAAAACCCCTGAAACTTCGGACAGTAAGCCCTCCACCTCAGAAAGAGAGTCCAACTTTAACAAAAAGTTGAAAGTCAAGAACGGGCTGCAAAAATGAGAAAATGACAGAGAAAGATTTTGACCATAGAAAGTTACTGTGGTGACAAAGAAGGTCAAAACACACACTCAGAAAAGTCAGAGCTGCTATATCCAAAGCCTCCAAGGAAAACATGATTTGGAGCAACACATGGAATAACTCAAAAAGGATTTTGAAAAGCAAGTAAGAAAGGTAGAGAAAAAATTGGGAAGAGAAAGGAGAGTGATGCAAGACAGTCTTGAAATTCTAATCAACAGTTTGGTAAATAAGACCAAAAAAATACTAAAGAAAGTAATAACTTTAAAAAAAAAAAGACTAGAACAAATGGTAAAAGAGGTACAAAAAGCCAATGAGAAATAGAATGCCTTAAAAAGTAGAATTGGCCAAATGGAAAAGGAGGTACAAAAGTTCATTGAAGAAAATAATTCCTCAAAAATTAGAATTGAGCAAGGGGAAACTAATGACTTTATGAGGAATCAAGAAACAATAAAACAAACCAAAAGAATGAAAAAATAGAAAACAGTGTGAAATGTCCCATTGGAAAAACAACTGACCTGGAAAATAAATCCAAGAGAGATAATTCTAAATTATTGGACTACCTGAAAGCCATGATCAAAAAAAAAAAAAAGAGCCTAGATATCATTTTTCAAAAAATTATCAAGGAAAACTTCCCTAATATCTTAGAACCAGAGGGTGATATTGAAATTAAAAGAATCTACCAATCACCTCCTAAAAGAGATTCCAAGATGAAAACTCCTAGGAATATCATAGCCAATTTCCATAGCTCCTAAGTCAAGGAAAAAATATTGCAAACATCCAAAAAGAAACAATTTAAGTTTTATGAAGTCATAGGATAGCACAAAATCTAACAACTTCTACAATGAAGAATTAGAGAGCATGAAATATAATATTCCAGAGGGCAAAGGAGATAGGATTAGAACCAAGACTCCCTTACCCAGCAAAACTTGGAGGAAAATCAATATTCAATGAAATGGAGGATTTTCAAGCATTCTTGATGAAAAGATTAGAGCTGAATAGAAAATCTGATTTTCAAATACAAGACTCGAGAAGCATAGAAAGGTAAAAAGGAAAAAGAAATCATAAGGACTTAATAAAGTTAAACTGTATTCCTATATGGAAAGATGATTAACTCATAAGAACTTTCTCATAATTAGGGCAATTAGAATGAGCACATATAAAACAGGGGATACAAGTATGAGTTGTTATAAAGAAATGATATCTAAAAAATTAAAATAAAGGGGTGAGAAAGGGAGAAATTTGGAGAAAATGAAAGATAGAAAAGGAAAGGGTAAATTGTCTCACATAAAAGAGGCAAGAAAAAGCTTTTACAGTGAAGGGGGAGAAAAAGAGGAGAGAGGGAATGAGTAAACCTTACTCTCATCAGAATTGGCTTAAAGAGGGAATGAAATACATGCTCAATTGTATATAGAAATTTGTCTTACCCTACACGAAAGTAGGGACTAAGAAGAGGGCAGCTTGTGCAAGGGATAGTCAGAAATGAAACACTTTTAAGGAGGGACAAGATGAAAGGAGAGAGATAAAATAAACTGGCAGGGGAGAATAGGATAGAGGGAAATAGAGTTGGTAATAGTAATTGTTTAAAAAAATTTTGAAGAAAGTTTTTCTGATAAAGGGCTCACTTCTTAAACATAAACTGGGTCAATTTTATAAAAATAAGAACCATTCCCCAACTGATAAATGTTCAAAGATGTGAACAATTTTCAGATGAAATGATCAAAACCAGCTATAGCCATTTGGAAAAATGTTCTTATTCACTATTAATTGGAGAAATGCAAATTAAAACAATTGTATTTCTGAGAACACTTAAGTCATTCACAGATGATCATCTTACAAAATTGCTGCTACTTTGTATATAGTACATTTCATTTTGCATCTTCTCGTGTAAGTCTTTCCAGGTTTTCATGAGAGCTTGCTCATCATTTCTTATAGAACAATAATATTGCATCGTAATCATATATCCTAATTTGTTCAGCTTTTCCCCAATTGATAGGCATCCGTTCAATTTCTAATTCTTTACCACCAAAAAAGAAGGGCTATAAATTTTTTTTGTACATAAGTCTTTTTCCTTTTAAAAAATCTCTTGGCAAGCTATTATCCAATTGATAAATGGCCAAAGGATATGAACAGACAATTTTTAGATGAAGAAATTAGAACTATTTATAATCATATGAAAAGATGCTTTAAATCACTATTGTTCAGAGAAATGCGAATTAAGACAAGTCTGAGATACCACTACACTCCTCTCAGATTGGATAAAATAACAGGAAAAGATAATGACAAATGGTAGAGAGGGTGTGAGAAAATTGGGACCCTGATACATTGTTGGTGGAATTGTGAACAGATCCAGCCATTCTGAAGAGCAGTTTGGAACTATGCTCAAAAAGTTATCAAACTATACATCCCCTTTGACCCAGCAGTGTTTCTATTGGGCTTATACCCCAAAGAGATACTAAAGAAGGGAAAGGGACCTGTATGTGCAAAAAATGTTTGTAGCAGAACTGGAAATTGAGTGGATGCCTATCAGTTGGAGAATGGCTGAATAAGTTATGGTATATGAATATTATGGAATATTATTGTCCTATAAGAAAAGATCAGGAGGATGATTTCAGAAAGACCTAGAGAAACTTACATGAACTGATGCTGAGTGAAATGAGCAGAACCAGGAGATAATTATACAGGACAATAACAAGATTATACGATGATTAATTCTGATGGACGAGGTTCTCTTCAACAATGAGATGATTGAGGCCAGTTCCAATGATCTTGTGATGAAGAGAGCCATCTACACCCAGAGAGAGGACTGAGGAAATGATTGTAGATAACAAGATAGCATTCTTACTCTTTTTGTTGTTCGCTTGCATTTTGTTTTCTTATTTCTTTTTCTGATTTTTCTTGTGCAGTAACATTATTGTATAAATATATTTACACATATTGGATTTAACATATATTTTAACATGTATAACATATATTGGTTTGCTTGCCATCTAGGGGAAGGGATGGGGGGAAGAAGAGGAAAATCTGAAACATAAGGCTATGCAAAGGTCAATGTTGAAAAATTATCCATGCATATGTTTTGATAATAAAAAGCTTTAAAAAAATAAAAAAATAAAAATCTCTTTTGGGATACAGATCCCTTAGTGATATTGTTAGGTCAAAGAGTATGAATGGTTTTGCAGCCCTTTAGGGATAATTCCAAATTGCTCTACAGAACGGTGCATCAGTTTACTACTCCACCAATAGTGTATCATTGTCTCATTTTTCCCATATCCCTTGTAATTTTACCATTTTCCTTTTCTGCACTATTGTTATAATGCTACATTTTACAGTTAAAGAAGTTGAGAATCTGAAGGGGCAAAGGGAGTACTTTGCCACCTTCTCCTCTTCCTCTCTCTCCTCCTCCTCCTGGATTGGTACCTGTCAGGAAATGTAGGTTGAAGGCATGACTCTTACTGGAAAGGAAGGCCAGAGGTGGAATAGTACAGAGAAAGTTTTCTCATGAAGGCCTCAGAGATGGAAGGAGGGTGAAGACAAAAAAAAGATGTCCAGAAGAAAAGGTCCTACTTAGATGCTTTTCTTCAATTCCTTTTGTGTTTCCTCATAGCCATTTCCCTACCACTAACTCATCATATTCCTAATTTTGTTTAAAATATTAAATAGTTAATGATTGCCTGTTACATTATTCATTATTTTGTATTTAGTATTAATTAATTAATTAATATTGTCTTAAAAGCCAGATTTCAAAATTATAATATAGAGGTGTAATTAATTTCTCTGAATTCCATCTTTCTTTGGTAATGGATTTTTTTTTCTTTATCTCCATGATTTCATATCAAAATTGATGATAGGGTCTGAGGAGTTTTGTTTTGGGTTGGGAGATGACTGCATCACTTGTGACCAAAGTCACTTCCTTCTTAAACACTTAAGTGTTCCTCCCTATTCTATTTCTTTTATTATTATAATGGAAGCATCATTAGTCCCACTAGAGAAGTTTTATTTTAATCACATATCTGAGCCACGTTCTTTGAGCACTCCCCGTCTTCCCCCACATTACCTGCTCTCAGACATATGTGAGAGGATGAGGAAGAAGTTGAGTCCACAAGAAATAGTAGGGTTTGATCAGTGTCATTCATGGAGCTTTTGATGATTAAGCCAAATAAGAACCCAAGATCTCAGACTAAAGCTTCATGAGACTGACTGCAGTCTCTCATCCTGAGTTTACAGAAAGTTGGAATATGGATTGGGAATAGTGGGGTATCCTCATTTGCTGGCCACTACCTCAAGGATACTAAACCCTGATTTGGTAGATTGAAATGCCGTCCTTTTTGGCAGAAGTCAGTGAATGGGGAGACAGCTAGCGACAGGGAAGGTTAACAGGAAGCCATCTGCTTTGTTTTCCTGATTTCCTCTGCTCCTGCCCCTTCCTCCTTCCTTAGTTCTCTTCCCATGATGTGCCAGGCACAGGCTCTGGAACTCAGCAGCTGTAGCTTTACCCTGACCAGGCAGCCTCCTGCCAGCACGCTCCCTCAGAAGCTCCGCTGGATTCTCAGTGCCCTTCAACCTGCAAAAGCCATGTGGGAAATGCTTTGGGTCATTGTCATCCATTTGTTACCTGGTGATTTGTGGGGGTTTTCCAATTAAATTTCTGAAAGCCTTTAGTTACGTGGTGCTGATGGATTGCTGATGATACCTGGGAGAATTTTCTTGGGCCATTAAATCATCGTGCTGGCAAATGTGCACGATAAGTGTTTTCTTACTGTTCCCAACTTGTTGGTTTGGCTTGGGAGGTAGGAGAGCCTTCAATTCAACAGATTTAGGTGCTGCTTCTCTCCATAGCTCTCTCCAGGTGTTAGGAGACAGAGATCACCCTGTTCTCATGAAGCTTATAGTCCAGTGGGGGAGAGAATGACAAAAGTACGAGTAAGTATGATCAAAGTGAGTGAGGGAAAAGAAATGCCGGTAAAGTTCTACAGAAATGTGATGAGAGAGAGCTCCTTTTTACATGGGCAGCTTGCTCGAAGAAGGCTTGACAGAGGAGAGCTGAGATTGGCCTTGGCATTAGGGCTGGTATGAGCAAAAGTACAAAGACAGAACGGGCCAGGACTAGAACAAAAGTCAAGTTTATTGTCTGAAATGTAGGTGCAAGCAGGCATTAGAGAAGGAAGAGCAGACTTCTGGCCCATGGCTGGAAGCATGAGAATTCATACCCGAATGGCAGCATCTTTGGAGCTGCAGGGCTCTAGAAATCACATTTGAATAAGGCCCCCCTGGTAGGTGAGGAAGGGGACAGCTACAAGGAGAAGTGATTTATCCAGATCATTCAGTTAGCCATCGACTGATCTTATTTATAACCAGAGCCAGAGAGGTGGTAAGCAGAGAGTGCGCCGTGCCTCAGGAGCTCCTGGATGCCCACGTGGCCTCAGACACTGGCCGGGTGGCACTAGGCAGGTCACCTAACCCTGCCTGCCTCAATTTCCTCTTCTGGAAAATGAGCTGGAAAGGAAATGGCCAACCATTCCATTAGCTCTGCCGAGAAAACCCCCAGTGGGGTCATGAAGAATCAGACACGACTCAGTAGCCACCACAGCCAACCTACCGTGACATCTCACCGGCTGCTGTAGCACTGCAGTTGCCTGGAAGGTCTCGGACCCTGCACTCTCTCTTGGTTGCAGCTTGTTCCTTCGTGAAATTCCGTCCTCCATCACAGTTCTAATTGCCTAAGAAGGCAGGGGCTCGTCCGCTCTTTTCTTCCCCCAGCATTGTTAAGTGCGACAGTTTCATGTGAGCTGCCTTAATTGTTCAGGCTATCTCCATCACCCAGCTTATCACGCCACCTTTAAATCACAGGCTGTGATCACACTTTTATTGAATATCTCATCATTTTAAGTTTCTTTTAATGTTGTCTTGGGGTTTGTGAATCAAACTGATAGCTAGAGACCAGCTGACTTCCCTCCTCTCACCTTCTCTTTCTGGTGGTCTGTTCTGAAACATAATATAAAAATTTGTTTAAAGCATTTTTGTCAGATTAAAGGGAAAGGTTTTCATCTAAACTCCATGTGCCTAATAAAGTAGAAACCCTTTTTCTATTATTCATCATTTTCCCTAGCCCTGCTGTTCATGCATTTCTAGGCGTTATAGGACTGTTGCTGTCAGAGCATGTCCTTAGTTCTCCCTAATTGAATTTTCACCTGTAAAAGGCCAACACTGGAGACTTTTCCTTACATTCTCAAGATCTGCTTAAGCCTTTCTTTTTGTTCCAGAATCCTTCTGCAGCTGCTCTATACTCACCTACAGGAACACGATAGTGTTACATAACCAAACGTTCCAAATCAGTTTCCTTCTTTCACAAATAATGTGCCTTGGGAGTTCCATTTAGTTCATATGACTAGATTTAACTTGGAGAAGAGCCACCATTTTATTTCCCCCAATCCTTTGGACGTATTTGATATTTCAACCAAAACAGATTTTTCATTCCCAGCCCATGTTTTATAATGTTCTTTTCCCTAAAATGTTACTTCCCACTTTATCACCGCCTGTCGTATTCTACTCATCTTTTAGAGTTAAATTTTAATGCTGTCTCCTTTATGATCTGCTTAACTAAATGGATTCCCTCCCTCTTCCCAGCACTCATAACACTCCTTACTTGTTAGTAAGTGTTCTTTGTGTTATAAGTGTGCTAATCTCAGCACACTTTTAGAGTATAAGCACCTTGAATGCAATTTTTTTTCAGTTTTGTATGTCTCCTAGGTCCTCAATAAATTGTTTTTGAATTCAATTGAGACGATATTCTCAACTTTTTTCTTTTATCTCAACCATTTTCCCCCTTTCCTAAAGGCTTTCAGTGGCCAATTTCAATGAAATCAAGCATTTTAAGAAGCATTTATTTGGGGATGGGGAGTGGGGTCATTCAGTAAAATATTTTATATTACTTTGTATGTATGGTTTGGAACTAAGGAAATGGAGAGATATGGGCTGGGGATAATTGCAGGATACAGGATAGGAATTTTGGCTTTATATTAAATGATCTAAGAATGATGTGCATTTTTCTAGTTCTTATCTGTACATTTATACTTCTTTTGTCTCGTCACTTTCAAATGTCCTTTTCCACTTACTTCTCATGTGTATTTATTGCTTCCAATGCATACCTCTAATTCAGCGGTCCTAATCATAGCTCTTCTACCAAGCACCTTGGAAAAGGTTTTGTGACCAAACATATGCATTTCATGATCCCTCTTTCCTTTTTTTTTTTTTTAATTATTTAATGATTACTTTATAATGACAACATTATTCCTTGCACTCGTTTCTTTTCCGATTTTTTTCCCCTCCCTCCTTCCACTCCCTCCCCTAGATGGCAAGCAGTCCTTTATATGTTGGATATGTTGCAGTATATCCTAGATACAATATATGTTTGCAGAACCGAACAGTTCTCTTGTTGCATAGGGAGAATTGGATTCAGAAGGTATAAATAACCCGGGAAGAAAAACTGAAATGCAGATAGTTCACATTCGTTTCCCAGTGTTCGTTCTTTGGGTGTAGCTGCTTATGTCCATCATTTATCCATTGAAACTCAGTTAGGTCTCTTTGTCAAAGAAATCCACTTCCATCAAAATATGTCCTCATAACAATATCGTTGTCGAAGTGTATAATGATCTCCTGGTTCTGCTCATTTCACTTAGCATCAGTTCATGTAAGTCTCGCCAGTCCTCTCCGTATTCATCCTGCTGATCCCTCTTTCCTCCGTTTGACAGAGACTTTTTTCCCTTCAGACTTCATGTGCATATTCTGTTACTATAAGGAGAGCATTATATTTAAATTAAAACAATACAAAACATCATTGAATCAGGGAGTTAGAAGTTTCATTATTGTTCATCCAATCGATTTATTGGATTGAATATCATCAGTTTCCTCATTTGTAAAATGAGCTGGAGAAGGAAATAGCAAAGCATGCCATGTCTTTGCCAAGAAAACCCCCAGAGGGATCATGAAGAGTCAGACACAACTCAGCAATCACCACAACAAATCTGCTGTAACATCTCACTGGCTATTGTAGACTGAAGTTGCATTCTCTCTTGGTTGCTGCTTGTCTCTTTCTTGAAATTCCATCTTCCATCACAGTTCTGATTGCCTAAGAAGCCAGGGGCTCAGCCTGCCCACTTCTTCCATCTCAGGAGCCCATTGAGGCAGCCCGTCCCATTTTTAGATAACTCTAATTGTTGGGAAGCTTTTCCTGGCAGCACACTTAAATGTGACTCCAGTTTCTACCCATTCTCCTTAGAAGATACACTGGCTTGGGAATCAGAAGACTTCCAATTAAATTCCACTTTAAATTCTTACTTCTTGTATGACCTTGGACAAGTCACTTCTCTTGGCCTCAAGTTCCATATCATTGAAATTAAGGAATTGGACGAGATGGCCCCTTTCAGTTCTATCATTCTGTGATCTCTGTTTTATTCTTGGGCACCAGAAAATCCTTTCCAATACTAAACGACAGCTGTCATGTCTTCCCTACATGTCTTCTCCACAGTTAAACAGCTCTAAGTCCTCCAGCCAAACCTTAGCTTACCAATTTTCCAGCCTATCTAAGTTGTGGCTCCAGAACTGAATGCAGTTGGGAGCCTCCTCTGTTTACCTTTGTCTGGATTCATTCACATTTCTAAATTCTTCATTGTAGCCCCCCATGTGGTGTCTGGTCAGTGAACTCGGTGGGACTGGTATCTCCCTTCTTCCACAGGTGGCCCCATCTCTCTGTACGAGTGCTTGGAAGCTGGATTCAGCTTCCCTTGGTGCAGGCATCTTATTCCTTCTACTTGCCACTTTCTCATTATGGGATTGGGGAGCCCAACTGTGATCTCTGAAGCGATTGTGGCCATGAGTGCAGTGGGACTTCCCTTAAGGCTGGCGTGTGATCTTTTAGTATTCTTTTTTACTGCAAACGCCAACCACAGTAAGACACTCATTCAATTGAAAAGTTGGACTTGATGATTTTTGAGTCTGAGATTGGAGGAAATATTAGCTAAACGTGGGGACAGTATTAGAATGCTTTGATTCCATAGTCTCTGCTTTCTTTTTTTTTTTTTTTTTTTCTTTTTTGCTGAGGCAATTGGGTTTAAATGACTTGCCCAGAGTCATATAGCTAGGAAGTGTTAAGTGTCTGAGGTCGGATTTAAATTCAGGTCTCCTGACTTCAGGGCTGGTGCTCTATCCACTGTGCTACCTAGATGCCCCTCTGCTTTCTTTTAATTTTTCTGATCATTAACACAAACAGAAAATCCAAATGAATTGTTCTCATATTTGAGATTTGCAGCAGTGGAAAAATCAAAATGCTATATTTAGAAAGATCTTGTCCTCCCAAGGTTGTAAGTTCACAAGAAAGTTTAAAATCCATGAACATCTTAGTCATTTTTGTGTGTGTGTGCCAAAGACTTTGAAAGCAAAAATTAATTCCCTCACCCTTGGCTTCCCGTTGGCTCCCTATTTTCCTCCTGTGCTATTTTGATCAGGCAATCTGTACTCTACCAGGGTTCCCTCCAGAGTGGCTTTGCACTATCCATTCCCGGGGACCTGGCCTTGGTTTTAATTCCTATTTTCAATTGCTAATGTATGAACTTCTATTAAACTACCCTGAGTACCACTGTCTGTACAATGTCTTTGTAAGTTCTAAAGTGCTATATAAATGACAGTTGTTTATCATCATTATTATTATTATAATTGAATTTGGTCCAATTTGGTTTGCACCTCATTTTGTAATGGAGACATGTGGAAAAGTAATGTTCCATTAAGCAACTCAGTGTATTTGAAATCCACACTGATTAAATAAGAGGCTAGTCCAGCAAAGATTTCTTTTTTGATAGCCACAAAGGCTGTTTAATAGTGTAGACTTCTTTTTCTATTTCCCACTTGTCATGTGTGTATGCCTAGAATTAATGAAGAGTTTCTATTTAACACCCCTGTGTATGTCACCCCAAGTATTAAAGCAGTTAGTCAATAAAACTTGCAACATAAAAGGACATCTTGTACTGGCATTCAAGGATTTTAAAGCACATTATGATCAAAAAGACTTACATTACTGTAGCAAAAAGAACAGTAGCCACTAGGAGTTAAGGGATCTGATTTGCACACCCGGATTTGTCTCTAACTTGTCATGTGACCTTGGCCAAGCCTGTATTTTTAGTTTCCTCCAATTTAAAACATGGAAACTAATCCCTGGGGTGGGCCTGAAGTCAGAAAGACTCATCTTCCCGACTTCAAATGCAGCCTCAGATAATCACTTACTGCTGCATGACCCTGGACAAATCACTTAACCCTGTTCCCTCATCTGTAAAACAGGCTAGAGAAGAGAATGACAAATCACTGATCCCAAATGGGGCTGTGAAGAGTTGGACACAACTAAAAAATGACTGAACCAAGCCAAATGATGGATGGATGGATGGATAGATAGATGGAAGGAAGGAAGGAGAGATTAAGAGAGGGAGGAGAGGAGAGAGAGAGAGAGAGGGAGACAGACAGAGAGAGAGAGACAGAGAGGGGGGGGAAGAGAGGGAGGAAGAGGAAGGGAAGGAGGAAGGGAGGGAGGGAGGGAGGGAGAAAGAGAGAGAGGGAAAAAGAGGAGAAAGAGAGAGATCCCTGCTTTGCCCATCTCGGACAATTGTGAAGAAAAAATGAAATAATATGAGTGAAAATGCACTGAAAACTAAGAAATGCTCTTCAGATGGAAGGTAATATTCTTTATAGCAAAGGCACACTGAGATCATGACTTCCCAAGTTTGGGCAGGAACTAGTAATAGGACTTTATATAGGATCTAGGAATCCAGATCCCCACCTTCCCACCCCCTCAGCCTCTACTGTAATTACCAGATAGATCCTCATCTACTGTTTTCAATTCAATAATGCTGTTTTTCTTAAACTATAAAATACAAAAATATTCTCAAAACAAATATGCCTAGTGCTTCCTTATACTAAGTAGCTAAGCAGCATCCCTACTCATCACAGATCCATCTTGCTGTCCCCTTCCTTTTTGCTTTATCAAGTCTGCTTCTTTACAGAATCATCTAGCTGCTCATTTATTTCAGGCCCAGCACCTTCCTCTGTTTAAACAGTGGATACACAAGTGGCAAAGGAGCCTGCCCTTGGAGACTTTGTAGCTCGAAGCTGAGGCGCCCAGCCACAGCCCCATTACTGTGTTTGGAATGCTCTATTCCCACAACATGCGATCTGTCCATGTCCAAAGGCAACAATGCACCCCAGAGCCAAAGCTGATCCACACCATTAGCTGCTTCTTGTAATAACATAACTGAAAGCTAAAACATTTTTGCATTTCGTGGATCTTCCAAGATTCAAATTCATGATTTCACTTTAATTTAGCTAATGGCAGTGGCAATATAGACGCAATTTGTTGAAACGCTACTCAGATCCTAACGAAGAGCTCCCTGTCCCCCCTTGGGGTGGCCGTGCACTCACTGCCGTGGAAGGCTCAGCAGCCCTTTCATCACTAAACCTGAGGCCTGGTCTGGGCTCTGAAGAGTGCTTTTGAGACCTTGGACATAACACCAGCATCTCTTTTATTCTCTGATTTCTTATATATATAAAAAGAGGTGGTTAGAGCCGATGAAGCGCCTTCCAGCTCTAACCTTCTAGGACTGTAATTCTCAAACTAAGAGCAGGAATTCCATTCTCATTCCCACCCCTTTGTTTTGGAGTTTGTGGGGACTGTGACCTCACTGAAATACAGCTCAGGTCCCTGCATAAACCATGTGAGGGCAGAGAAAAAATGAAGAATCTGCCATGAAAGAGATTTAGAAAGATGGGCTATTATTAGTTGGCAATGGAAATGCCTGAGATTGTGCTTTGGAAAAGAAGGAACTTGAACATCAGCAAATCAGTTTGATAACTGAAATATCTGGGGATAATTGAAAGATCTGCTGATACTCTTGCTCTTATGTTTTCTCTTCATGATCTGTTCTCCAGATCTGTTGTTTTTCTTATGTTTCACATTGTCTTCTATTTTTTTCATTTTTTATATTTTGTTTTGTTATTTCTTGGTCTCCTCGTTGGTTTCTCCTTGCCCAATTCTAATTTTCAGAGAAATGGTTTGCTAAGATTCTGCATCTCCTTTTCTAGTTGGTAAATCTTCTTGGTTTTTTTGCATGGTTCTTATTTTCACCATTTTCCCTCAATCTCTCTCATTTGATTTTAAAGTCTTTTTTGAGGTGTTCTATAAGCTGATGTTCTTGTGTGATGTTTGACAGAAGGTATTCATTGTGCCTTTAATTTCTGGTGACATAGTTCTAGTATTTGGCTACATTGAATGCTAAGTAACTTCTGATGAATTGATTATGAAGTCTACCTCTTGAACAATTCTGTGTGTGTGTGTGTGTGTGTGTGTGTGTGTGTGTGTGTACATGTGCACATGCATGGGTGGGTGGGGACGAATGCTGCCGACCAGCTCCTCTGTCTGTGTGGTATGAGGAATATACATAATCCTTAGCTCACTCCTGTATGAAAACCTTTGCAGGTCAAAGAGAGAGGATAAACTTTTGAACTCAAAAGCTTTCAAATTAAGTGCATGTGCTAGGACCACCAGAGTTGGGATTCCCAGAGGGCAGGTCCAGGCCTACCTCCCCCCCTGCACCTGCCCACTCCATCCGCTGCCAGCCCACACCACCCTCACTGGCTGTCCTGCCTGCCCTTTCCCTGTTACCAGAAAGGACAGCCAGCAGGTAGGTGACTTCTCCCTTCACTATGGAAATGGGACTGATACAGTAATCAGGATGCCACATATGGAGCTTTTTAAATTACTGCTTTTCAGCCTTTTGTTAGCCTTCATTATTCTTGAAGATTTTTTTCAAGTCATAAAAATGACATTTTTAATATGCAGAATTTTTTTAAAAGCAATACGAAGAATACTTTTTTGTCAATAAGCTTTACCTTTTAAACCAGTTATCTTAGTTTCTGCTCTAGGTATTTTAATTGAAGATTAACTACTGTTAAAGAGTATACACATTTAGGGAGTGTATATTTGGAGTATTAAAATTCAACTCGATAAATAGTGGGAATAGAGCAGACTGCCCACTGTAATTGCAGATTGCACCGCCTAGAATGGGATGTGTGGGAGGAGGGTGGGTGTTGCACGTGCCCAAGCCGCCATTGTCCGCAGTTCTCAGGTAGCCATGGGCTTGTAACTGCCGTGAAGGGGATTGGGGGGGAGGGTACGAACTTTTTCAGTGAAAGCATTTTTTTTTAATCTCTGAGGCTGTCAGTCTTGTTGCTCAGGAGCCAGATAGCTGTCTTCCCAGCCCATGGACCGGGGAAGTAGTTTCATAGAATAGTAACAACTCTTCCTTTTCCACTTTCTCCTGAAAATGAGATGAAGGAGATTCATTGGAAAGGAAGATCTTGTGCAGGAATCAGGTGACTGTAGCAAGCTTGGAAAAGGTCTCCAGCCTCCCTGGTCCTCTGAGCTGGTGTTCTGGTCACAAGATCAGAGATCATAGTCTCAGAGTTAGGAGAGTCTTTGGGTCATCTGGTTTTACAAGTAAAGAAGCTGAGGTCCGGGACATGTCAGAGAGTTGTCCCACAGATAATTAGTAAGTGACAGAGCCCAGATTCAGATCAAGTGACTCCAAGTCCACCACTCTTTCCACTGCTCAACATTGCCTTCTCCCTCCTTCCAATAAGAATGCCGTTCTCCAGGCTGTGCTCCCTCGGTCAAGGTTCTTTCTGGCCTCAGAGCATTCCTATAGAGGAATGAGGGGCATTCCTCCCATCTTCTTTTCTCTAGCTTTTCTCTAGTGCCTTCCTGTGCCACTGCCTTCCATCAGCTAGCGGGCAGAGATTGGATTTGCACTTTTGAGAGGAAACTCCTAGTGCCTTTCATCAGCTTTCATGTGCCAGTGCAAATGAAGGAAAGAGTAATACAGATAACGCTGAATGCTGGAGAAGCCAAAATTCTGCTACAAAGGAGAACTACAATCTGGTACCCTTTGATTTTCTGTAGTTTGGTTAAATACAGAGCCTTCTCTCTCCTGGTCAATCCAGAAGTCTCAGGACACAAACTGTCTTGATTCTACCGTAATTCCATGTTCCCTTCCTCTAGCCATCAGCTCATTCCTCCCTTAACCTTCCTCATACTGGCTTCCACGTCTGCCTCTTGGTATTGCCCTCATCCCACCCCATATCCAGCACCAGTCACCACCATCATATTATCACTCACACTCTTCCCAAGCCCGTATCCAAAAAAAGTTGACCTGGCCTATTCACTGTGAGGTGAACTCTTGCTCCTTATTGGCTTTCTCCAGCTTGCCCTGGCCAAATCCTTTAACCATTTTTGCCTCATTTTCCCCATCTTTAAAATGTGGTTGTAGGATTCCATAATCTCTGACATCTCTTCCAGCTTTTAATCTTCAATCTTATGAAAATACATTCACAATTTCAAACTTCAACTCATGGGAGGCCCTTCCCTCTCCTAGATCCCGACTTCATTTTCCAAAGAATCTTCATTCTTCCAAAGAAGACCATCACTCATTAGCCAGTCAAGTTATCCCCTTGACTAAGATCTTTTCTGGCACCCATTTCCCCCTCTTTCTGAGAGTCTTAGGGGGTAATAATTCTTCTATTATCTTTGTATCCCTATCCCACTCATTCCTGTTCTCAGCTATATTTTTGTTGTTGTTTTTCCCAACTTGTAAGCATGTCCAGGTGTACTTGATCCTAAAGAAAGTTCCTCTGATCTGACTTTCCTCAAATTGATGACCCTTTTCCTCGATTGAGTTAATGCCATCCAGGCTCTGCATCTCCACGCCATTACCATAAAACCCAGTAACATGTCTTCTGCCCTTTTACTTTTGCTTTCAGTTGCTAATGCTATTGAGAAATAGGTACTGGGAAAATCCCAAGACCTATCCTCTGTTCTCTATAAATTGCTTAATGTTTATTTAATATCTTCCGAGTACTAAGAGATGTACAAAACATTCCAAAGATATGGTCCCTGCACACAAGGAATTTTTTTTTTCTAAAAAAAGCTTTGGTGTGAGTGTGTGTGTGTGTGTGTGTGTGTAAAATGGCATTTTTAAGAAGATATTTTTAAAGAAGACTTCTTATTCATTTAATATTTCATAAGTATCTGCTATATGTAAAACACTTTACTTACCAAAGTAAATGAGATCACATTCCTACTCTCACAGAACTTAAAATCTAATAGATTTTATCATATAATAGATTATATTATATAGACATAGAATCATAAAATGTGAAAGCTGGAAGGATCTTTAGACCATCTGTACTACCCTCACACATTTTATAAGTGAAAAAACTGAATCAAGTAACTTGCTCAAGATCATACAGATGGCAGAGCCAGGACATAGGCTCAGGCACCTTCACTACAGCTCTATGAATAGAAACATTCAGAGAAAGGGCATTTGGTTAAGCCAGCTAGGTTATGGATAGGGGCAGACTATAGAGAAGACAGAGCATCCAAGATGGGTCTGGAAGCCTACCTAAAATTTCAGTAAAGATCGAAAAATATGGGGAAGGGCATCCCAGACGTAGTAGACAACTTAAGCAAAGTCATAGAGGCAGGAAAACGTGGAGTATGTTTTAGGGAACAAGTGGTTCTCTTTATATGTAGCAGAAAGGATACATGGAGTGTGAAATAAGGTCAAAAAGGTTAAGTTGGTGCCATGATTTAAAGGTTCATAGGTTGGAACCAAGGAGATTGAATCTGATTGATTACAAATTCTACTATAGTCCTTTAGAATTTACAAAGCACTTTCTTCACAATAACCCTTTGGGAATCATCTTTGCATCTCCAACACATTGCCATGCACCTGATAGGGGTTTCATAAATGTTTGCTGAATTGAACTCAGTTGGCAGTGGGGAACCTTGAAAGGCTTTTTTAAAAAGCCCAGGAATAGTACAATTTGAGCTGATATCATCCTGATCCTAAGTACTAACCAGAGTCGTCCTGCATCACTTGGTCTGTGACTTGTTTCTAAAATAATTGTGGAAGGCTTCTGGCAAGTTCAGGGTCTGACTATAGGCTCTTTAAGGACAGGGGTTTCCATCCATTTTCATTTGCTTCCCCTACTACTAAGTTTCCATGTAGCAGACATGAATAAATGTTTGTTGAACTAATAAGCCTTTGCCCAATAGTCAGAATGTATCCTTTAGGAAGAAAAAATCCAAAGTAGACCAGTTTCTCCAACAGTGACAAGCTCCAAATCCTACAGCTATTGCTGACTTGCTTCATGGGCCACTTTCTCAGGATATAAACACTAGACCAAAGCAGCCTCCTTCATTGTGTGGTAGGAAAAAGATTTATCACAAAGGATCACTGATGAGAATGAAGAAGCAGTCTGAGATCAGTTAATGATTGAGAGGAGGGTGGTTTTTGTAACTGACTGAAATGCATAAAAAATTATGAACCATTGGAATTATCATCGACCTTTTCTAGTTTTAGTTGAAAAGTGAATTCCCTGCCCCCCCCCAGTAGTCAACAAACTAGCTTTCAAAAAACTTTAATCAGGAGCAGAGTAGATTAATTTTTTAAATGAATTGAATTAACTTAAATTCATTGTATGAACACTCACTGCTATTGTCTCTCTGCTCATCTTATCTAAGCCTTGTGTCTGATACCTTGGTGTCCTTCTACAACAAGATTATTGGTGTCCTGGACTGGGACACAAGTGAATAGTGAGTAGTGTCTGGGACAGGGTAAGACCTAGAAAAGTTGCTGGTCATTAGTGCAGCCAAAAATAAATATGCCTCTAGGCTGTAAAGAAGTGATTTGGAAGGGAAATGCAATCCCCAATACTGGCATTGCTCACAAGCAATCAGAATCAGCATCACCAAAGTCCTGGGAAATGTAGGGAGGGCTAGGGAGAGACTTGTGGCCTGCTGACACCGCTTTCTGCCTGGTAACATATTTTGAAAAATGGTGTCAGCGAGTCCCAGGTGCCTGGATTATGGTCAGTATTGTGTTCTTCTTAATTAAATTACAAAAGAGCCTTCTTGTGTCAGACACTGACTGAATTGTGTGCTTCTTTTCATCAGCCATGGTAGCAACTAACTTACTCTAAGTAACTTCATCATCTCTGCATCCCATGTGCTTTTTCTCACTTGACTGTAAGAGGTTGAATATGATCGGTCTTGTATCCCAGCACCAACGCAGCATGGGCAGAGAAGGTGAATAGCAATAAGAGAGTGTTTCCAGGAAATAAAGAGGTGAAGGGTGCTTCCTTTCCCTCATTGTGTCCCCTGTCCGATCTGAAAATGAAAGCTTGGGTACGCTAGGCGATGATCATAATGATTCACGTGTGTAATCATTTAAAGGACTCACAGTGTCATCCCTCGTCACTCCCTCTGGCTGTGCAGATTACAGCCCTTCTTGTCTTGAAGCTTGTCTACACCGTCTCACAAATCCTCCCGTGGTGGGCCGTGCTGGGGCCTCCTGTTAGATCTCTTGTCGATGCCTGAGGATCAGCAGAGTACTTGTGGCATCTCATGGGACCGATTATTTCTCACTCCATGATAGATCCCTTTCTGTTCCTGTATTTCTCTTCTCCAGTAATATTTAGCAGTCTCATGTGCTCACTGTGCATCTTCTTTATATTTTCTGCCATGTAGACTTGTAGACACATATTGTACACATATTTAATGGCAATCTGTCATCTACGTCATATTGTATCCGTACATCTGTATGTGTGTAGTTAGTAGATAGACAGATAGTCCAGATAACAGCTTGTATTTATATAATGCTTATTCTTGACTCCTTAATCCCTCATGTATCATCTCATGGAATTAATACCAAATCTCACCATCTCTTCCTTGTGACCCTTTCTCTCAGCTCGTGCAGCTACATCCTTACTTCAAACCTTTATTACTTCTCTCCTAGAAGGTTCTGCCTCAAGTCTCTCCCTCACATCAGCCTATCTCCACAGAGCTGCCAAACTACCTGACCATGATGCTTCCCCTGCTCAGCAGGAAGAAGCTGTTCCCCTTTCCCACCTGTGTACCCTTACACTGGACATTCCCACCTGGAATATGCTCTTTCATCATCTTCACCTCATAGAATCCCTCCGTGCCTTCAACATGATTGACGCCTTTCCTGATTCCTACTACTACTTTATAATTAATCACTTGTATTTATTTTCTTTGTGCTTATTTACATTCCTGATATGAAAACTGCTTGTATCAAGTTCCTTCCTAAATGTAAACCCCTTAAGAGGAGGGAGTATTTCACTTGTTGTCTATGTATCTCTACACCCAGCATAGTGAATGGAACATCATGATCATTTAAAGGTAGGTTGATTGATTGTCATGCAACTAGTATGGATCAGAACCAGAATTCAATCTTATGTCTCTAGATTCCAAATTTAACTCTTGAAATAACCAGAATAACTTCATGGCCTTGATGAGTTGGGTTAAAAATAGGAGGTAACAGACATTTAAGAAAGGTCTTGCTTACCTGTGAGCACCCAGCTTTCTGGAGCCACTGTCCTCCATGATCAGTATGGAGGCCTTTGACCAGAAGCCATCTGTATCCCTAGTGACACGTCTTGTTGAATGGGATGTATGTGCCTGAGACAAGTCTCTAAATTGTGCATAAGCAGAACTGAGGTTTGTGTGTTGTATATAGAGGAAGAGTCTCTTGTCTTTTCATTTCAATTTGACATTTCAGTTCCAAGCACCAAAAGGATCCAGAGATTTTCCAGCACAGATAACATCACTACAGTGAAGTCCTTTCACTTCTTTGTATTGCCAAGTACACAAATTGACTTTGCATTTTTTAAATGTTTGCTTTAGACATAAATACATACGTGTATGTAGTGCAGAGGTATGCTCCATGGGAAGACGCATGTTCCACCACAGAGTTGAAGAAAACTTGACTTTCCTTGCAAAGTCCCTGAGATCTTTCCTCCTCATCCCTCATTGTTACCCTGCCTATCCCAAAGTTTATAATCCAGTTTATGTTGGCAGTTAAAAGAAACTGCATATTTTATGTTACTTCAGATTTCTTTGTATTAATGAAAAGAATATAGTTATATAGTGCCTTTTGCCTCACCAAATGATATGTATAAGTTGCAAAGATCATATATTTTAAATCTACCATTCAAAATAAGAAATGTATATTTTTTAAAGTGGTCTGATTACCTTATTCTTTAATACAGTGCATAAAGATTTCCTAAGGTACTCACAGGGACTGCTATGTGATACAGTGGATAGAGTGCCAGGCCTGGAGTCAGGCTGACTCATCTTCCCAAGTTCAAATCCAGCCTCAGACACTTCATAGCTGTGTAATCCTGTTTGCCTCAGTTTCCTTATCTGTAAAATGAGCAAGAGAAGGAAATGGCAAACCACTCCAATATCTTTGCCAAGAGAACCCCAGAAGGGCTTACAAAGAGTTGGACACAAGTGAAACAATTGAACAATTAAAAAGTACTCTACCTTTTTAGGCTACAACTTGTCCAATACACGAATTTCTGTATCCTGCATTCAGACTCTGTGTTCAAGTTTCTGAGGCCTCCTCCTCTCAATTGGCTTGGATGTTTACAGCCAGCTCTCTCCATTTTTCTCTCATACTCAGGTTTTAGCTTGCCTGTGAGCAATTCAGGTTCAAATCAACAAATATTTATTGAGCACCTGGATAAATGTGAAAGTGAGAATTACAAAGTAGTCCAGTAGAGCAGTCAGCAAGTATTTGCTGTATGTTGAACACTGTACCTAAGTAGTCAAGGTACAAAGCAAAGGAAACATAAGTCCCTGTCCTCAAGGAGCTTCAAAAGACCATTCATGAGAGTGGGTATGGGTATGGGTGGGTAAATTGCTTGAAAAGACAAAGTTTGGGATTTGCAAGGAAAAATGTTTAAGTAGATATTCTGACAGCCTGTTTTTCCTGGTAGTAATTTAAAAGCAACATTTCAAATACCCTGTAAATAGGCTGCAAGAATTTTTTAGTCTAAATAAATGAAAACTTTATTTAAGATTGAAAACAAAACAGCTCCACTTTTGATACCCCACCTTCCCTCCTACCTTCCCCTCCTTTTCCCTGTAATTATATGACTCTTCCTTCATGTAATGCTTTAGCCTTGGTATCCAGGCTGTTTTAAGGTGGGCCTTTTCTCTTTATTAATGAAGAACCTTCCAAATAATATATTTGTGTATGTGTTTTCCTATTTGCCCACCTACCCCCCTTCTTCCAAAACCATGAATACATTATAATTTCAATTTACATGGTGTGAGAAAGATTTCTGTACAAGGTCCTTTTTTGTTTTTGAAGAATTCATCATCCCAGTTAAGAAGCTTAATATAAATTAAAGGAGGTATTAAGGAACATTATGACATCAAAATGTGGCCTGTTCTCTTTCCTTGCGATTGCTCCAAATGCAAACAAGTTGAATAAAAAGCAATCAAAGGGCCGGTTTGGAGAACATCGAGTGTGCTGTGGAGAACCTTTGGTGAGAGCACAATTCAAATAAAAAGCTTTTTTTGTCTTCCTCCTCTTCCTAATTCCCTTTGTTGTGGTGACAACAGAGTACAAGGCTGATAAAAATTTAATCACCTTATCTTTTTAAAGCAAATTGCCTATTTGTTTACACACAATATATATAGGAGGAGAGGAAAATCTGGTCCTCCTCCTAATTGCATTGAAAGCTCTATGCTAGATATGTAAAATTTTAAAAATAAACTAATAGTTTTATTCTTTATTGTAAAGTCCCTGTTATTGGTGGTAGCTTTAACAAGGAGACCTCAGAGAAGGTGATTCATCCCCCACCTTCAGTGAGGGGCTCAGCCAGTTGAGCCCCCATGGAGGAAGGACCCACAAACTTAAGCCCTAGATCTGGACTCTGATTTGAAGCAGCTGAGTAAGTTAATTTGAATTCTGGCTCAGACGTACTACTAACCTGTACTTCCCCCTGCCCCTTCTTGATATTACACATATTTATGAGAATTCAGCATAAAAAGCTGTTTAAGAATTTTGGTTTGGCTTCTTCATCTCTTTCCCAGCAATGTTAGCTGCTCCTGCTGACATTAAGCCAGGCTGCCAAGGGCAAACTCCCCCCTCTCCGACTTGGTACATACAGCAAAAGGCCTCGTTCCACAACTGACTCTTTCCTTGGGACTCTCCTCAAAGACCCCCGAGCATCTCACTCCTCCAGCGGAGAGGGCTTGAAAGCTCCTACCCCTAGTCAGACACAAACCAAGGAACCTGAAAAAGAAAATAAGTGCTCTCCTAGGGAACGAGCTTTGGTGCAGATGCCAATCTTTGACCGGGCCCATCCTTCTCCACCTAATGGGTAACTGCGATCCCCCTTGCATTCCTTGTGCTCTGTGAGCCAGGCTTTCTCTGGGCAGGTCCCTGAGGCCGGCCTCCTTCCTGGGCAGCCATCCCTAGGGACCAAGGAAAGAACAAGCCTCTTAGTTAACAGAACTGGCCTCAAGCAGACCTCGGTCCCCACTTGTGTGCGAGGGTGGTGGAGAGCCATGTTACTAGTCCCTTCCTCCCCCTCCCCCCCAGCTTCCCATTGACATCCATACTACCATTCCCAGTGCCTTTGATATCCCTTCTTTCCTCTCCATTCCCAAGACCAGCCCTGCCCTGTTCAGAACTGTATGTGATCTTTCCCTCCAACTATGAGGGCCGTCTCCAGGCATCCCGTCCGCATCCTGCCAAGGAGTGAGGCTGGTGACTCCCTCCCTGAAATCCATCTCACCTGTCACCCCATGACGTCGCCTCCTAGAACAAAGGACAACTAACAACAGCAAAACCCCTGCTGCCCATCATAGTAATGTCAAAATTCGTCTGTTTCACTGGGGAGACCCTCCCAGTATGGCCCCCTTGCACCATTCGAGCTGAAAGAACTAGTTGTGGTTGCTCATTGGGACAGGAGGCTGGGGAACACCTGGGCTCCTTCTTGGAACCAGCTGGTTGGGTGCACTTGTGTGAATGGGGAGATCCACGGCAGCTGAGGAGTTCCTTCTATAGCCAGACTTAGAATCTCACAATGTCAGTCCTGACAAGGACTGAAGAGGCCGTCTCTTCCAACTTCTTCATCTCACAGGAAAGGAAACTTGAGATCCATAGAGTGAGTTGCCTTTGGTCACAGTTATTCAAAGAGTGAGGATTCAAATTGAAGCCTTTTGATGTCAGCTCCATTGCTTTTCCCTCTCTACCACACCTCCAGATCCTTGTGATTTAGCAATAGCAGTGTCTTAATAGTGATGACTGCCTAGAGTTTGCCTAGCTGAGATTTCTTTTTCCACTGGTTTGCATTAAAGTTGAAGTTCCTGAAGATGGAGTCTTTGCTTCCCAAACGCTTAACATCAGTACATGGAGACTTCTCTAGTCATCGATCAGGATAAAGAACTCTTACTCAAGACTCTCAGATGCTATCTGCCCAGAATGAGAGAAAGGAAAGTGCCAGCTGCAGCTTTGATATTCCCCTGGCTTCTTGGAAAATTTAGCCCAGGAAGGAAAACTTCTGACCTTCCTTCTCAAAGCCGCCTCCTTTTGTCTGGCTTGGTTTCTGCTCTTGTTGTTCTAAATCTATTAACGACCATTAATTAAAAGACAGAAAATTATGTAGCATTTTCCATTGGCCAGTGTACCTCAGGGACCGATTACAGTACAAATTACTCTGAACTCTTTGGGAAGGACTTGGTTCCCACTGTGGCCAGAGCTGGAACTTCCCACTGTAAATGGAGTGGGGACAAGAGAACCCTTCTTTATAACAGTCTGGCCTGGGACATGAAAGTGACGCCAGCAATTGGAAGCAATTTGCAGAACTGTTTGATGAGTGTATTAATTATGGCACCCACAAGCAGCACTTGGGAAATTGTTTTGTTTTCCAGCATTCCTTCCTGATTACTTGCAGCAAAAGCCAAGAGACAAAACGGGCCTTCAAGGGTCGCCAGCAAGAGTGCAGCAAGAGCCATTGTGTCCTGGTGCACAATTGGCACTTGGTTTCCGAAGGCCACGGCTCTCTCGATGGAAGCATTTTCCCAAGTAACTGCCATAGGCTGTGTTTCACTCAGGGTCAGCACCCCAGATTTAAAGCTGCCTCTGTCTCTTCCTCTCGCCCTCCCCTTCCCCGCTCCAGCCTCAGCCCCCTTCCCTCTGGTTTGCTAGTGTTTGTTCAGGAACCAGAAGATGGCGGCATCTACCCCGAGGGGCTTTCATAGAAGACAGCTTTTTAGAATGTTTGTGACTCTCGAGCCCATCGGCTCTGATACAGCATTTCTGTCCCTTCTCTGTCATCTCACATTAGTTGACCACCAACCAAGAATTTCTCTATCATCTTTGCATTGCTGGGAAGTTAGCCAAGAGTTTCTCCATACTTGAAAGCAGAACGACCAGATCATAGATTTAGAACTAGAGAGAACTTTATTTTAGAGGTAAAAGAGGCAGCATGCTGGAGTGGGAAGACTCCCTCCCCAAATCTGGATCTAGTTAGACTATTTACTATTTTTTTTTCTTGGTCAGATTACTCTCTGAGATTCAGTTTATTTCACCTTTAAAATAAAAAAGTTGAGCTGTCTGATCTCTTAAGGTCCCTGCTAGCCTTTAATCCTAGCTCTGGTTCTCACAGTTGTAGAGCACTCTGAAGCATCTTTTCCTTTCTCCCCCCTCTCAGTTGCCTCCTTAGAAAAGATGGATTCCTAGACCAAGCCCAGGTGGTCTGTAGATGCTACAAAAAGAAGCCAGACTTTGAATGCTCTATCATCAGTCAGAGAAGCTAGCAAGAAGGAAAAGCCTTTTGAATGCCTAGGGATTTAGAGAAAGGCTAGAAAGATAGGATCG
Organism: Antechinus flavipes; assembly: GCF_016432865.1. NCBI lineage: Eukaryota > Metazoa > Chordata > Mammalia > Dasyuromorphia > Dasyuridae > Antechinus > Antechinus flavipes. Next base: position 58,229,440 of record NC_067398.1, read on the forward strand.
GTGGTTTATGGAAGGTAGAGTGTGGCAGGTGGTTTCATCATGAAGGTAGGAATCTGGGAAGATCACAATTATTGTTGGCTAGTGAGAACAGCCCAATAACATTCTTGACACTCTTAGGAACTTTCTGATGGGCTACTGTGTTCTAAAAATTAATAGAAACCATTCCGGATGGATACATGATTGCTGTGTGCTTGAGAGCATTGGGAAAAAAAAGACTTTCTCTACTTGTTACCCCCCCACCCCCTCCCACTCCAGTTTTCCACTCCAGCTGTTTGCCCGTGGTTCCCAGCATAGCTTATGTGTCTACAGTAGCCTTAACTGAAGACATTCTTCTGGGATTATAGTTTCCACAAGCCAGTGGTGGTCTGGAATTCTGGGTTGATTGAGCATATGCTGTTTGCAGGATTGTACTTGTAGTGATGCTTCTCTCTCTCCTGGTGCTGCCTGAGCACCAAGAAATTAATTCAGTGTTTTCTGAATTTTTTTTAAGTGTATTCCTTTTTTGCCAATAGCATTTTGCTATAGTTACAACAGAGACTTTATCATCATAAATATGTATACCTAGACCTAGACGATGAGCAAATTGCTATTCTTTATTTTTCGTGTCACCATATGGAAAGCTCTGATTAAAGAGTATGTGGCCTAGAAGCTGGGAGCCCTCAATTCTGGTACTGACTACCACTGGCTGATGGGACAACCTTGAATAAATCACCATCTCTGCCCCCTAACCCTCCTCACCACGGACATGAAGATATTTTAGTAAACAGCTTTCAAGCTGCCTGTGAGCTTTAACATTCTGATACTCATTCATTCCTCCAATTAACACACATATACACGTCCATACACACACGCATTGCATCTACTATGTGCACACACAGGTAAGTAACACCGGGTCCACAATTTCAAGGAATTTAAGGTGATTAAAATGTGTACACAAATCATTCTAATACAAAATGGAATATGATAGAGCTGCACTATGCAGTACTTTGAATCATTCAAAGGAAGGAAACTCGATGAGGGAAAGCTTCATAGAAAGGTACCATTTGAACTGGGTTTGATGAGAGGTAGATAGAAAAAGTTGGGAACAGTGTTACATGTTACATGGGAACAGTGATGGTGATGACATTGTCTCACATTTTTAGTATTTTATCTTTTTTAAAGTTAGTTCACCTAATTTAAATTTAAGATATGTATGCAGTGCCTAAAAGAAATCAGACAAAACATAAAAATCCATTTAATGGACTTTTCCATTCTTTAGGCTCAGGAGGACCTTTGGTATGTGGTTAGAGCTGTGATCTCAGTTGAGTGCTATGGGTGGGGCCACAAAGAGCAGGAGGAAAGAGCTCCTCTGTGAAATGAGGGGATTGGTCTAGATGACCTCTAAAGGTTCTTCCAGATTTAACATTTTATGAATCTATGAACAGCGGGAGGAAATATGGGTAGAATTAAGACTCATTTTGTTGAAAATTATGGGAACCAGTCTTCGGGACTGAGTTATTATCTGTAAAGGTCTCTGGAAATGGAAAGAATCAAGCACATGCTTATTCAGTAATAGAAAGAGAAGGCAAGGTTTTTTAGAATTTATCCAGACTGACTTTAAAATCCAATTTTTTCAGCCCTCCTGCAGGGCCAAACCTGAGTCTTTTGGGCTGAGGATTGTGCCTGTCGATACAATGACTTCTTCATCTGGACTTCAGCATAGATAGGAAACTAACTATCAAGTTTCTAAGCCAAAAAAAAAAAAAAAATTAATCCTTCTCCTCTTCCAAAATGTCCAGAAGTCTCAGAGCTGAGGCTCTGGCCTAGGTGGGCATATTTTGCACAACTGCATGGACAGATGCTAAGGGCCTTGGTGCTAGTCCTCAGGAAGAATCCCTGCTCACTAGTCAGGCACGTGGACATCCACTTCCTTGAGGTGGAAAGCACCTCACTACTGACAAGCAGGATGAGAAATGTAACAGAGAAAAGTAGCCCAGGTTCATTTCATCCCATTGGTAATCCACTCCTGCTCCTAGCAATAGAGGTGTTGGGGGGTGGGCAGGGGGTGACAGGGAGAGAACAAGCAGATTCTGGCCCAGGGAGAATTTGGTGTTGGCTGTAATGTTGGAGATTGTTGATGTGCTGATTGCTGCCTTTTCTGTCACTGTGTGCAAGTTAGAAGCTCAGAGGTCAGAGATCTCATCCTGCCACACTGCTAGCCAGGCTTAAGCAAGTCACAGAACTTTTGAGAGCTTTTGTTTTTTCACCTGTAAAATGGGGATAATGGGACCTGGTCTGGAAAGCCTAATGGCACCATAGTGCAGAGTACTGGGTCTGGATCTAGGAGGACCTGAGTTCAAATCTAGCCTTAGACACTCACTAGCTATGTGACCCTGAGCAAGTCATTTGACTCTTTGCCTTAATTGACTGGAGAAGGAAACCAGCCAGTCCAGCCTCTTTGCCAAGAAAACACCATGGCCAGTGTTGGCACGGTGCGTACAGTCCGTGGACTCACAAAGAGTTGGACTTGACTGAACAACTAACTCAACAGTAACAACAAAGTACCTGCCTCACAGGGCCGGTGTGAGGACGGACAGGATTGGAAAGTGTCTTGTGACCTCTGTGGTCCTTCTGGATAGAAAGCTTCATGATCATTGTGCTGGTGACCTGAGGCATCCGTGGAAATGCTCTCTTTGTGACAAAGCTGCTAAGTCAGTCCTGGCCTTCTGGGCTAGGAAAGAGGGATCCAAGCGGCAGAAAGGAAAGGGAGCCCTGGCTTGTCCTCACAGAGGCCCTAGTCAGAGAGAGCCGGGCTTCCCGTCCAGGCCAAGGAAACCAGAGAACAAGAACAGGATGCGTTGGTTCTGGAGCAGGAAAATGGAAAAGCAGCACCCAGCCGGAGAAACAAGTCTTTTCCCCTGTCCACATTATGCCTACGGAGTATCCAGAGCTGCTTCTGAAAGTCCACATCCTCACTCCCTGCCTTTTGATTGGATGCTGCAAAATCTGTGCTTCCTAGGCTAGAAATACACCAGCCGTCTCTAATCCTTTCTCGGCTCCAGTAGCCAGGCAGCAGCTCCTTCCCAACAGTATGAAAAGCTGCGAAAGAATAGCCACCAGAAAGTCAAGGAAAGGGATAGATTAAAAGCTGCCGATTGTTTGCCTCCCCTGCTAGGACCCGGAGTCAGCTTGGGAGCAGTGTTTGGCTGGAAGACTCATAGGACGTTGTTTGTTGGTGAGAGCAGGTGACAGATGAGATGGAGCCGGAGAAGTCCCTGGTGATCAGCCCTGCCATGTCAGATCATCCGTTAATAATATTAATATGTAGGTCCTTCCCTGCCACACAGACACTAGAGCCCTTACGGCTCTGATACAGAAGTCCTCCTGAACTTGTTCAGCTTAATCCATTTGCAGCTTGGGGGGGAAAAAAAGGTAATTGTCCAATGGAGAGAAAAAAATCTATTAATATTTGCTACAAATCCAAGTAGTACAGACAGCACTTAATTAATGGAGCCGATTTCTCACTGTGTATCCAAGCTAACATAGTCATTGTTCAGGAGAGATTAGACCCTTAATGTAAGTTAGTAAGTTAAACTAGACTTCCATCTAAAAATATCCGTCATTTCAGCTATTAAAGGGCTGATGTCTTCTTTGGTGACAGATATATTTCCCTTCATTTCCTTGGTTTTATAAAATGTAAAGTATGCATTGTGTGTAATGCGAGAAATCCACGGAGGTAGATGAAGTGGAGATTGTGCCCCCGCCTGTCTCTCTCGGCCTGCCCCTTTGAGCCGCTCTCTATTCCCGAGCCTCTTCAGCCCATAGACCTCCTGGCACCAGAGAGAAAAAAACAGCAAATGCCATTTGTCAGGGTCTGATGCCAGCCACCTAATCTGTTTGCAGAATGAGGGCTGGGGGGATCTGATTAAGTAATTTAGATACCTGTGAGTTTAATAATACCTGAACTGGGGTTGGCCAGCAGCCTAGGGTTTCGCTTGTAGGATCTACCACATTTTTCCATCTCTCCTGTTAACTACCCTTGCACAATACCCTGTCTGAACGGAATGGGTGTGGAGTCTCCAGATTAGACACAGTTTGGCCTTGGCTTTGGGGGGGTTGCTGCCTGGGCAAGAAGGGAAGTTTCTTCTTGTAATTTTTTTTTAAGTATTTATGACTTAGTCTTGTAGAGTCCAGTTTGCTGCAAGAATCACCATTAAAGGTTGTATTCTGAAAGTGGTTTTTACCCAACGTGACATTTCCATAGCCTTTATTATTTTAAATGTTTTTAGACAAGAGTATATGAAATCAGGTACCCAAACAGGAAGAACTGGGAAGTGAAACTGACCATTTTTATTAAGTTGCTTCTATCGATAAAAATCCAACAACACAAACAGAAAGTTTCAAAGTGATGGATGTCTGTTGTGTTATAACTGCGGCTTGGATCGGAGAAAAACAATGTCTCTCCAGGAAGATGACCTATGATTCTTCAGATATTTCCTTTTTAAATGTCAAGAGCTAAAAGCAACTTGTAGATCATCTTGCACAAGCTCTCCACTCCCATTTACAGCTGAGGATCCTGAGGCCCAAAGAGAGAAATTGATTGTTGAAGGTCACAAGGCTGATTCCTGCCCAGAACTCTTTTGTTTCAAATAGAAGAAAAGGGCCTTTCACTTGCATCCACTTTTAAGGTTTCAAAGTGCTGTCATGTAAATTCTCTCATTGATTAATTTTATCATTTTACTAGAAAGTTAATGACCACAGTGTGCACGCACGTTTGAAAAATGTACGGCTGCTCAAGCTTCCCCACTCCAAACACTTCTTTTTAATGTCATACTATCTTTCACTGTGGGCAGATGTCCTTAGATTTGAATTCAAAGGCAGCAGTGCATTTAAAATCAGAAAGCCTAGGTGCTGGTTGGACTCGCCATGCTCTAGATCTCCAAGGCCCTGCCCAGATGTAGTGATGGATGAGTTTGACATTTTCCCTGTGTGAAGAAGCTAAAAATCCACCAATAGGAAGCCAAGAAAGAGCACTTGGACTGGCTTCCAGGCATCAGAGAGAGAGCAGGCCCTTCTCCACCAGCCACGGCCCTCTTGGGGGCCAGAGAATCTCTGGGAGCTTTCAAGGAGTTATAGGAAGGGAGAGTGCTCCAGCCTGTCCCACTGTTGTAGAGGCAAATAAAGTTGGGAAAGGAAGGAAACTAGGGGCGGTTCATTTTGAAACCAGTTCCCATACTGGCTTTCTGTACCAGCCCACAGCCGCCAATCAGAGCAGAGCCAGTGAACTAACCAAGAAAAGGGACTTGTTGAAAACGGCCCTAGGTGCCCCTTTGCTGCAGCTCACCTGTGGGAGAGCCCTCCTGTCTCTATTCCCTTGCAAGCATCTCAGCCTTTTTGTTCACCCCAATGTATGAGAAGGCTGATCCAAATTCCAGTCCGGGGGGGAGAGAAACCGATTAAGTGTTTGCGATAAGGTTATGTGACACCACAGGTTAAAAACGCCAGAACTGAAATTGGCCCCATGCCGGAGAGCGACATTTCAGCGAAGAGACGGCACTGAACCGGCCTCCAGCGGGGTTTCTCTGGTCTCTGCTTTGGGGAGGAAAAGGGTCCATTTCAAAGCACCTCCTGGAGCAGGCCCTCCCCTGCCTGCCGCCTCCACGAGGCTCCACTGGCTGCCACCTTTGATCTCTGCTGGATAGTGCTCCGGTTTGGCACGTTCCTATCAGTCTCATGAAACTAACATTTGAAAATCGTCGGAGACGAGGGGAGATCTCCGTGTTCAGAAGCCAAAAGCCTTCTCAGGCACAGGGCTTCCTCCTGCCCCTTCTCGCTCCGCCTCATCTCCTTGGTGACAAGTGAAATGATGAGGGATGAGCGGGCCAAAGGCCCCCTGTGGAACTAATGGGGGCTTCTCGCTGACCCTGGCCCGGGCAGAGCCTGGAGGTCCCGGGCTGGGGCTGGGGCTGGGGCTGGGAAGGGCGTCCCTCAGCAGTTCTTAGCTGCAGTACAGGGACTTTACCTGGAGCCTGCTTCCTCATCACACAAAACGAAGATGCTCATACTGAGGGTATACTTGGTTATAAAGAAAACACTGTAAACTGTGGGAACAGTTAGTGAAGCTGCGTCGGCCTCAGAAAAGGAGACCCAGCTCCAGGGCAACCTCTCACACTTGGGGTATAAGGGCAGGGTTTCGGGCAATGGTGGGCAGCAGCATCATTGGAGAAGTCTGGAGGTCACCAAGTCAGCTGTTCTTCAGAGGGGTCTCTGTGATTTGGATAACGTTGTCTCTGTTTTGCTTTATAGCTGGACTTCACCCGGACACCAAGAAGCTTCTCGCCACTGCTGCCACCAAGAAGAGGGCTAAGGCGGGAAAAGGAGAAGCCTCCAAGGAGGACGAAAGGGCTGGCAAAGCAGACCCTGCCCAGCACATCGCCATCAGCCTCTACTTCAAGAGATACGTGTTTGATGTGCAGAAGAGAATGGTTCAGTCTCCTTGAAGTCCAACCTGCCCCGCTGGACTGGACCCTCCAAACTAAAGAATCTCAGGTTACAGGGCATTGGAGCTCTCGCTTGGATGTCCTAACTAGGCCACTTTTAGGGCCCCCTCCCACTCAACTGTGATTCTCAACAGTTCTGAATTGCTTCCTCCTCCAGATACACCCCTCCCACCCCGCACTGGGCCGAGCTGCCTGGATGTCCATGGGTCTAGAGAGTTCTCTACCATCAGGCTTCCAGCTAGTTTGTCGGCTGACCTTCTGACTGAGGCTGAGGTTCACGAGGGGGAGGGGGAGAAAGGGATATTTGTCTTTTCTAGTGCGAACAGAAATCCATTTGTAACCATTTTATACCTTCCCATGTAAACTTTCCCAGAATACCATTTTTGGAGCCCGGGGAACAGCCAACCAGAACAGAAAGGAAGAGGAGAAAGGAAGGGCACCAGGAAGAAAGAGTCCCAAGTAAATCAGATTCTGTAAACATCTTTCATTAGGGACCCAGGGAGTCCCCGGGTGGGGAAGTGTCTGTCACCTAGCCGGGGAAACCGCCTCCAAAACCTGCCTGCTCCCTGGTCATTCCTCAGCCCGTAAACAAAAGGAGCAGGGTGGGCTGAGGAGCCATCTCTGAGGTCCTTTCTAGCTCTGACTCCTCTCATTTCTGGTTGTGAATAAATCTCCAGTGTCCAGGCACTCATGGTTGTTGCTGCTGCTTCTTGTTGGTAGGGGTGTTTAATTGGGATCAGATGGGGAAATGAAAAGGCAGGTCGGTTCCAATCATACAGCCCTGTGATCTCAGAGTGGTTCCCAGCGTCTTGTCGGAAGAGTTTCTCTCTTTCTGTCTCTCCTTCTGGATCGGCCTGTACCTCTGCCTTCCTGCCCACTGGATTATTTTTCTTTCACTTGTCTTACCTACTTCACCCTTTCTCTTCTCAGGACCTGCCTCTCAGCCCCAAGCTCTCTCTCTTCCTTATTCCAGCCATAGCTCCCTATCCCTTGCACTCATCCCAGGGTGTGACAGAATCATTTTCCAAGGAAGAGTGTGTCTACTAGCTGAATGCCCCAGCTGACCAGAGCCTTCTGAAAGATCCTGAGAGAATGCTTTGTTTTTTAATCTCTTTTTATATGTAGAAACAAATATCTGTCATAGTGACATCTGCGTGGACAGTGTTCATTTTTGTATCTAAATTTCTCCAGAAAATGAAAGAAGGCAACAAATAGCATGTAGTGAGCGCTGATGGTGGGTTAAATGTTATTATTGGCTCCAAGATGGGAGAAGGCCCAGACACCTCCCCCCGCCACAGTAACCTTGTAACCTTTTCTTAATATATAAGAATATTAGAACTTGAAGAAGTCATAGAAATCATTAGATAACTCACTCGCTGTTAAGATGAAGAAACTGAGACCTAAAGAGAAGCGGCCTGCCCATGGGCACTTAGCTCAGACGGAGCAGAGCAGGCTAGATGGCCTTTCCATTAAAGGGAAATCATCTTTCAGGTTCCATCCAGCTTGAGAATCAAAGGATTTTTTAATTTGACACTATCCTTGGATACAGAAGCTTGCACAGCTACACATTTTCTTAAGGGTGTCTGTTTTGTGACTCCCTCTGTTGTGTAGATAAAAATATTTTAGGATCTTGGAAAAGGCTGCATTTAATTAAAGTGGGAACATCTTATTGAATTCAGCAGCCAGGTGCTAAGTGCCTCCTGTATGCAGGACATGGCTCTTGCAATCTGCCGTCCTTTTCAGACTTTGCCACTCCTTCTTTGACCTCCTTTGTCCCAAAGAACCTTTTTCCTCCCTCCACCCCCCCCCCTGCTTCCGGCTGTGAATATGGTGATCCCGTTGGGCTTGCCTCTGAGGGGCTTCCTGGTTTTTCTGGTTTCATTGGGGGAGTACATAGAAAACATTCCCCCCAACTCAAGCATTCATTTTCCAAGAAAGCTCTTCGTTCCACAGAGTCATTCCTTCCATCTCTGTCTCTGTTCCCAGAGTGGGAACTGCTGCCTGCTGGAGACCTTGGATTGCAACAAGCCTTTACTGTGGATCGTGTGCTGCTGTCCTGGGGCTGTTTGATACACATTCAGAAAAGGGTGAAATGGTGGAACCAAATGATTATGGGGAAATCAAAGCTTTTAAAGACATTTGTAGGATGAACAGATGTTCAAACGTTCCTTTATTCGGTCTCCAGACAGACGCAGAGTCTTTGCTTTCATCCCGGTAATCGGTGCATTATGCTTTAATTTGTGAAAATGGCATTAGAAAAATATTAACAGGGTCATGTTGTGATCAACTGGCTCCATGTCATTAAGCTATGGAGCCAACGGATGGAACCGGGGAAGGGGCTAAGTGCTGAACCCTGTCTAAGTCCTGGTCCCTGCTGCAGGAAACAGAGACCTTACAGTGCACCATGGGAATGGGTGGGAAAGGGGACATGGGTTCTAAAAATAAATAGTGCTGGCTGACCCAAACTGAGTAATTCCAGGTACAGCCTTGGTTAGGGACACAGGACACTTTTTAGCCTGAAAAGTTGGGGGGAGGGAGAGAGAAGTAACTCCAAAGTGGGATAATTCAAAAAGCTTTGAATTTGGAGCCAGGGGACCTGGATTCAAATATTGGCTCTTTTGTTGGCCACATTTACTACCCATAGGCATCTCTCTGAGGTCTCTGTTCCCTTTTTAAAAAAATAAATAAATAAATAAGGGAGGTGGACCAGCAGGCCTCTGCAAGCTCTCTTCTACCTCTTAAATGGATGATTTTCTATGCAGACTTGGATTTTGGGCAGTTGTGTTAGACTTCAGCCCAAGAGGAGGCAGGTCTGTGGGTGGTTTACAGTTAGGGAAGAACCAGTGTGAAGGATTTGTTGGAGCTGAGATGAAGTTATAAGAAAGGACGTCCCCTTCCTCCTCCCCCTCTCCCCCCCATGATTGAGGGACCGGCTGCAGGTAAGCTGGAAATCAAGTTCTCTCTAGGCTAACTAACTGCCTTTTGGATAAAATGTCTCCTGAAAATGCCCTGCCAGTATATTGGGTTGGCAGACTGGCCATCATTGAGTCTTTGAGCCAGAGGGACAAACTGTAGAAGCTAACCTCTCATTTTACAATTAAGTATGTCAAGGCTTAGAAAGCTTAAGTGATTTGCTCTGGATCTGATATTTTGCCTGTACTATGAGAGAGAGAGAATGTATTTGGAAACTTGAAACATTTTTCTTTCTTTTGGTTTGGGGTTTTTGTTTTTTGATTTGTTTTTTTACTTTGTAAGTTTGGTTTTTTTGGCAAGGTTAAGTGACTGGCCCAAGGTCACATAGTCAAATGTCGGAGACCAAATTTGAACTCAGGTCCTCCTGCCTTCCCCTTGAGGACATTTTGTGGTAAACGGGAGACTTCTTAGGACCTAGAGATCCTAGGAAGCCTTCCACAGTGAGTGGTCAATGGAGAATGCTCACTATAGAAACATAGAAACTCAGGATTTGAACATCAGTCAATTAAAAAACATCTATTAAACATCTACTGTTAACTGGCAGCTTCCTCAGCATTCATTTTGTCCAACTCATGCATAAATAGGAATTCCCTGTATAACACCCCTTACAGATGATGCTTTGAGAACACCAATGATTGGAATCTTCAAGCCTCCTGAAATAACTCACTTTATTTTTTAGACAGTTCAGATTTTTAGGAAGATCTTCCACAAGTCACTCTCAGATTCAGCACTCCCTTCTGAGAGTAAGCAGGACAAATCTAATATGTTTTCCACTTGCTGAATCTTCAAATACTTGACAGTTGTCCTGCCCCTCTGAAAAGTTTTCTTTTCTCCAGGCTAAACATCCCATTTCCTTTCACTAATCCTCATGTAACATGGTCTCTAGACTTCTTGACATGTTTAACAATTTCTTCCCTAAAATATGGCACTCAAAATCAGACACTATTCTAGATATGATCTGACCAGAAAAGTACAGCAGGGTCATCACCATTGTTTTGATTGCTCTGCTTCTTATTTGGGCTCATTGATTTTGCAATCCCAGTAAAATTATTAGATTTTTTTTCACCATAATGTGACTTCATAGATTATTTGACTTTCAAATGGGAACTAAAGAGCTCTAGTTTTAAAATGATTCCCCAGATTTTAGAGCCCCCTTAGTTACATAAGAGAAGCGTCTGTTCAGCCAAAGAACCAATGAGCTGTGACCCAGAAGTAGTGCACTAGTCCCAGCAATTAAAATTTCTGGGAAAGCATTGTAGGAAATTGAAGAAAAATTCACTTGTCTTCTTCCTCAATCCCTATCACTCACTTTTATCCATCTACCACTGGAAAATGGAGATGATAATCATTGCCCCTTTTACATTTTGCAGTTAAGCCATCCTTTAAAAGTGCTCCCTGACTCCCTGCAAGTCTTTTTAGAAAAAAAAAGTTGTCTTAATAATCCCTTATATTGCTATAGTGCTAAATAATTTCCAAAGCATTTTGAGTTGCTCATTATTAAAAAAAAATGTATAAGGCACCCAGTTAATAGGGAGAGATTCTACATTCAGATAAGATAAAGTCCTTACACTCATGGAGATTAGTCCAAAAAATCATGTGATTTATTAATAGTACTTACATAACAGTTTTCAATATTAACACATTTATATAGTGCTTTGTGGTTTGCAAACAGCAATTTCTGAGTGACAGTAGTTCAAGTATGTTTTCTCTGCCAGAGAGAGGGAACTTTGCCCTAACAATGACAGAAAACAAAATGTCTTAAGAGGAAATGACAACCCAAAATGAAGTAGAGGCTGGCACCTGGTTGCCTTTGATGAATTCTAGTTACCTGACCCAACTGAACTCCAACCTCAGGTCCAAAAAAACAAACAAAAAAACCAAACCAGGTAGGTGGGATTGCTAAGTCAGTGAACCAATAGTTGAAAAGATTGTGGAAAACAGGAGGGGTACTACAAGATGAAAGTGGGGCAAATATCCCCAATTTTCCAAAAAGAGAAGAGAGTAGTCTGCAAGCTATGAGCCACTGAGCTTGACTTTGATTCCTGGGACAGTTCTGGAAAGGATCATTAAAGAGACGGGTAGTGAACATTTAAAAGAAATATGTGAATTACTGAGAGCCATCACAACTGTGTGAGATTTTAGTAAAGTTTTGGATAAAATACATCTTGGTGTTCTTATACAGCAAATGGGGGAGATGTAGGTTAGAATATAATACAATTAGATGGTTTTAGAATTGTCTGGGTCACTGGACTCAGTAGTCATTTATCGATTCAATGCCATCTTTGCATCCAGTATCCAGTGGAGTAACCTAGGGATCTGTCTGGGCTGTTTAACATTTTTCTCTGACTTGAATACAGCCATAGATGACATACTTATCAAATCTGCAATTGGTATAAAACTGGAAGGGGTAGCTAGTACACCCAAATTCAGTCAGGACCCATAAAGAGCTAATGATAAACTAATAAGATCAAATGCAGTAAGGAGAAATTTTAAATCTTTCTCTGGGGACAAAAAAAATCAACACAAGGTATGATTAGACAACAGTTTTTGATAAAGATTGAAGAATTTGGAAGAGAGAGAGAAAGGAAACAAAGAGAAAGAAAGATTGAAGAATTTTAGTGACCTGCAAGCCCAAAGTGAGTAGCCTGACCCCCAAAAAGCTAATGGCATCCTGTGTTAAAGAAGGACAGCTTTTGAGAGTAGAGATAGTCCCTCTCTACTGCCCATGTTCAGGCCTTATCAGAAATATTACATTCAAATCTGGGCCCCAAAGTGTAAGAAGAATGTTGTTAAACTAGAATATCCAAAGTCAAGTCACAAAGATAGTAATGGGCTTTGAATCCATGGTATATGAGGAATGGTTCAAAGAACTGGGGATTTTCATCTTGTACAAGAGGGGCTCACAATAACTGTTCAAAAATTTGAAAGGCTCTTATGGAAGAGGGGGTAGATTGAGCATTTGTTGGAAGGAAGAGTTACCAGGAGAGAAAATTAAGCACAATATTGGGAAGAACTCCCTGACAATTAGAAGTGATCCAGAGGAGATTGGGCTGCTTTGACGAGCAATGGAGAGAGGTTGAAGAATCTTGTTGGATATGTTGTGATGGGGATTTCTTTGGGGCGTGGTTTAGAATACGAGGACCGATGGGTTGCCTTGTCTTAGAGTACCCAGTAAATCAGTTGCTGCATTGGAGAGAACATCACATATGGAGAGAGAAGATTCACGTTCAGATACCTCTGTAACCTTGAGAAAAATGGCACCATGTCTATGAACTTCCCTTTTCTCATCTTTTTTAAGTGAGGATGCTCTCCCAAGTACTCTGGGTGCAGGACTGATCTTGTCAATCAGAGCAGGTCCCAAGCCTGTTCCTGAGGACTGCGCCCAGAATCCTTTGAAAAAGTTGGCCATAAGAAGGAACTGGCTTCTCTGTACACATATTTGTGGAGCTCCAAGTGGCTTTCTACTCAGCCTTTCTAGATGGGTCATTTTTCAGTATCTCCATAAATACGGAGATACTGGGCTTGAGTAAGGAGTTTAAAAGACTCCAAATGTGGAGAAGGAAATCCTAGGAAGCCTGGATTTAGGTTCTAAGTCCCGTGCCGATGTTCCCTATTCTGCTAGATTTTCCAAAGTGGAAATCCCTGGGAGAGCTGCTGCGTGTTATGCTGTGCCTCTGCCATGGTTGGGGTTCTGGAAAAGAAAGCCTGGGACGGGAGTCTCGGCTTTGCTAAGGATTTCCAGCCGTTGCTCTTCCCAGGACCTATCTTGCTAGCCGGGATAGGCAATGGTAGAACCGATTTCACCACAAGGAGTCCATTTTCCAAAAGTTCCGAGAGATAATCCCAAAAGAAGCCCTCCCCCTTCCCCTATCCCAGGGGCCTCTCCCAGCTGCCCTTCTTTGCTCTCATGCTGTGGAGAATGTGAACAAGAAAGCCGAGCCGGGGCCAAGCTAGAGTATCCTCATCATCCTCTGCACACACGAGCAGCCAACATCCTTGGAGGCAAACGGGCCTTGAAGCCGCTGTAATGTGAGTTAAATTAGATCACCAGTGGCGTCCCTGGGCCCTGTCTGGGTCCCAGCCCTCCCTCTCCCAAGGAGAAGTGTTGGGAAAATGATGTACACATCAAGTCGCTCTTGTTCTGTTTGGCCTCCTTTTTATCTCCATAACCCAATTAGGCAGCAGTTGGAGAGAGTATTTACAAACAAAGAATGAGAAAATAATAGGAATTCCCAGGGTGATGGGGCCATTTGGAAATCCACGGCAGGACAGCCAGCAAACCGCCACGCCTGAGGTGGTCCTTCTCCAGTGCCCCCCAGAGGAAGCCTTTTATCATATTGTGTGGCTGCTGCTGGAGGCCCCCCGCTCGGCTCTACTGGGGTTCTCCTTGCCTCCTCCGACTCTGCCCTTCCCCAAGCTTCATCCTCGCAGGGCCGGCGACCGTGGCCTTCAGTTCCAGGACATGGACGGTTGGGGAACAGGCAGTGGGCAGCAGAGCTGCTGACACACCAGCCGGAGGCCACAACCTTTCCATGTAGAAAGGGAACGTGTGATTCATACGACTCTTGAGCTTCCTGAGCTGCAAACCAGACTGTCAGGACAGACCGGAGTACCCAGGCAAGGTTCGGAGTCAGGAGACCCAGGGCTAAGCTGGCTAGGAGAAAGGAACAAAGGTTGGTTATATAAGAATGGGGCAGAGCTTGAGGGTCAAGGCAGGCCAGGAGAAAGCGACAGGGACAGAATCTGAGCTGGTAGATGGAACTTCCAAGATCTGAGGATCTGAGACGAGAGAGGAGGGGGGATAGCTACACAGCATAAAGTTTAAGGCTGTGGGCTCTGCTAGTTGGAAGCAGTGTTGAGAGCGGATGCGGATGAGCTGTAGAGCTGGGATAGGGGCCTTCTAATGGAGCTGGGGCTTGCAGCAGAGACAGGTCTCCTGGGAAACAGACCCTGAAAGAGATTAGTCCTTATGTTCTGCCCCAGCTGACCCTGGCAGGGACTTCTCCATGGGCACCCAACCCTTAGAGTTCTTTCCTTCACCTTCACTGCATGATCAGGAAGAAACAGCAGGAGTCATTCTAATTTTACAAGTGGGGTTCTGCAATGGAAATAATGTCACCCTCTTGGGCTAAAACCATGGCATCAGACCTGGAAAGCATCTTGGAGGCCCCTTATCTTCGAGCTGGGAGAAGTGAGCGGTCCATTAACATTTCTGAAACATTCACTATGGGCCAGGCCCTGGAGTCCTGCCTCCCAGGATCTCACACTCCAAAGAGGGAGACCACGTGGAAAGAACTGGGCCCATACAAGATACGTGCAGGGTAACTGGATATCTCAGAAGGAAGACACCAGCAGTGGGAGAGACCATGAACCGTCTGGTACAGGACATAGAATGTAAACTGAGGATCCGGAGAGGCAGGAGGCAGAGGAGAAGGAGCATTCCACTGTGGGAGACCCAGGGGGACGGTGGGTCATTTGGAGAAATGTCACTGGTCCATAAGGAGGCGGGAGTGGGGGAGTCAGCCCGCCTGCTTTCAGTTAGATGCAACATTTGAACTTGGGTTTTCCTTACTCACCAAGTCCAGGGCTCTGTCCACTGCCCCCCCCAGGTGCCCCCAAGTGAAAAGTCCTCACCTAAAGATGGTGAGTTCCCTCTCCTGTCACCATCAAGGCCAAGAAGTGCCTAAGACTCAATATTCTTTGTCCGTTCGGACCCTCCCGCCCCAATGTCGGGGCAGTTTTCTCAGCTTGAAGCTATAAAGATAGCCATTCTTGAGAAAGAGTTGGCAAATAAAATAGCGTTCTCACCTGAACACTCCTTCCTTCAACGTCACCTCCTAGGCAGGTACACACACAAACCCTAGCCCATAATCCCATGTCCAGATACATCCCTGCATGTAAAATTTTGAACGGATTTACCTTCCATTGGGCTACCCTGCCTCCCACTGGACAGGTGGTCTGTGGGGGGTTAGTTGGCAGGCAGTGGCCAAACCTTGGTTCAGGGGCCCCAGCTCTTCTCAAGGGGGAGGCAGCCCCTTGTAGGGGCCACTGGCTGGGGTTGTGAGCAGAGGTGTGGGAAGGACTCAGTCATTTGAGGCCACGCTGCCATGAGCCCAGACGGGGTACTTCTGAACAGAAAGCCTGCTGATAGAGCCCCTTTTGGAGATGTTGTCCCCACTGACAAAGGAGATTTGTTCAGAGAATTCACGCTTAGATCCTGTTACCAGGCTGGGGACGTGAGAGGCAACAATAGCTTTGTCCAGAATCATTTAACTCGAATGGGGAGCTAAACATGCTTTTTGAAAGAGCAAGCCTGTGCTGCCCGCTTCAGTTTGTCCATAAAGCTAATTTACACCATTTGTTTGGCTGCTGAGTTGTTTTTTAATTAGAAATTTTAATTGCTACATGCTGTGTATTAAGATGTTGGGGCTGTGACTGGCAGTTCCGATTGGCTGATGGTAGCCTGTTTCTCCTGGGTAGCTTCAGAGCTGGGATTAGTCTGTTCTTTCCCTGCAGGTGCCTCCTCCTTGGAAATGAGCTTTCAGAAATCTCTCCTGCCTCCCGAGGCAGTCCAGGTGACTTTATTTTCCCTTCTGTCAAAACAAGGTTTGTGGATAAAAGTAAGAAACCCTGGATTAGGGCCCAGTAGGGTGACCATTGTTTACTTTGCTGAGGGGCATCACTTTTTCCCATCTGCAAAATGAGAGAATTTTCCCACCCCATCCACTCCTCCCTAGACTAAAAGGGGAATAAAGGAAGTGTCTGACATCTTTCAGGTCCTGAGGCAAAGCTGGAAGTGAACCCCAAAGGGAATCCATCCTCCCCAGTGGAAGAAGCCGGCATCCCTGGAGAATTATATAAAAGGCCCAAAGGGCTCAGCAGAACCCAGGCTGTCTTACACCCTGCCCTTCCTTCTCTCCCCCAACCCACTGTAGCCAAGCCACCAAGTCCAAGCCTGAGCCCAGTGACCCTCCACCCTCGGTTACTTGGGTTAAGGCCATGCTGGCGACTCAGAACCTTAACTGGCCGGTCACCAAGCCTGCTGAACCAGTGGTAGGCACTGAGGCAGAGGCCAGAGGAGCCTTCCTCCTCAGAAGAATTCGTAGTCTGACTGGGGAGCCAAGACCCACGTGCAGGACACGACTGAACCACCGACCTTTCTGGGGGACAGTCAGTTTTGCTCTGTGTGTTCTAAAGTAAAGCTAAAGTCCAGGAGCAGCATCACTTTGTCCTGTGATGAATGAGGGGATAGGATGGGAGGAGCTCCCAGATCCTTCCAGCTCCATCGTTCGGCTTCCAAGGATACTAACAGGTGCAAATTTCTTAAGCTGTGGTACAGCATTGCCATGCAAGATGCAGCAATCGGGAGTTAGGAGGGAGGGGGTCCTACCTGGCAAAGTCAGGTCAGAATTTGAGATTAGTGAAAATAATGAATGTGCACCCAAGCAGTGAGCTGTCACTACTGTGGATCGAGGAGCGTGGTGAGCTGAAAGTTGGGCAGAATGTAAGCGACTGACTTCCCGACCCAGTCATTTGATGGTCTCCCTCAGGTGGTGGGCCTGTCCTTTGGAAGGTAGCCCCAACCCCCTTTCCCTTGGCCCAGCCTAGCCATCAGTCTTGTCTGAGGAGGCCGAGGTCTTCTGAGCTGTGATATCTGGCCTGAGATTCCAGGAGAAGCCATCTAGATTCAGGTGCCAGACTTCAAAAGCCATCCCTGCCTTCTGATGGAGGAGCCAGCGTGAGCTGGGAGGGCCCCATATTTGGCTCCTGCCCTTCCCACCAGCTCCTGGGGCCCACCAGACCCTTTCTGCAGCACTCATTGTTAGACATGCAGGAGCAAAGGAGACAGGTCTCTCAGTGCAGAGTTCGTCTGACAAAGCTGTCAAACAAGCTGGTTTTCATTGCCACACAAGCCAGGGGATGCTGCCTTAATCTTTTCCCTTGCCACCCTCCAGAGCTTCCTCTGACCCCGAGGACGGTGACAAAGCCCACCGTCTCCCTGCCCCGGTCTGGCAGCAGGCTTCTGCTTGGCCCCTGGGACACATTCTTACATAGAAATGAGTTCTGGAAGGAGCATCACTTAGAGAATCCCTGCCTTAGAACAGACAGCCATTCCTACCTCTCCCCCACATAGGCTTTAGGAACCTTTCTAAAGGGCCAGGCAACTGGTAACCATCCCCTTGGGCATCTGTCCACCAGCCCTCTCCCTCAGTCCTTGCTCTCCCTCCCCCACAATCAGATTGCGTGCCCTGCTCTGCCAGCCCAGGCTGGTGGTCTCCACAAAAGTGTTGAAGCTATTAATGCTGCCTGGAACTCCAGCACTCTCCCATACCCTCTCAATCATCCCTCCCCTATCCCTCCTCCTCAAACCCGGGGCTCCCACACTCTGCCCTTCCTCCTTCGACAAGGACCTGCCTGGTGGATTCTGGATTTTTGTTTCAATTTGTCTTTTGCCCACGGGTCCTGGTTACTTGGGCTTTGTGACAGAGCCAAAGGCACCCCATCTGGGGGAAAGGGAAGAGACCTGGATTCTGGCTCTGCCTCTGGCTTGGGAGACATGGGGGGGGGGGGACTCACTGGGCCATCTCGGACCTCAGCTTTTTCTTCTATGAAATGAGGAGACTGGACCAGAAAATCACTTTAAGGCCCACCTAGCTCTACAGTAATTCTGTGAACTCTTTTCCACTAGGGAACTTCTCAAGGAACCAAGGGCCCTATTTCCAACTCAAACCTACATGTATGCATTGAATGAAGACTTTGGAAAGTGACAATGGTGGTAGTGATGAGAGGGAGAGGAAGGGGAAGGGAGAGAGATCGGGAGGAATGGAAGGAAGGGGGAGAGAACAGGGGAAGAATGGGAATAGAGAAAGGAGGAGGAGAAAGTGGGAGGAATGGAGGAAGGGGAAGAGGAATGGGGGTAGAGGAAGAAACAGAGAAAGGAGGGGAAAAGAACAGGAGAAGAAGGAAGGGGCAAGAGTATGGAGAAAGGAGGGAGGAGAATGGGAACAATAGAGGAAGGGAGAGAACTAGAGAAGGAAGGGGGAAGTGTGGAGAGGGAGGGAGAAACAGGAGGGGGCTGAGAATGGAAGGAATGGAGGGAGGGGGAGAGAACAAGAAAAGAAAGGAGGGGAAGTGGGGGAAGAGAAACAGAGGAAGGGGTAAGAGGAGACAGACAGACAGAATGGGGGAGGGAGGGAGAGAGGAGGCCTTCAGGCCACTCTGCAATGGGGATCAAACTGTGTCTCCGGAAGCGCTATAACTGCCCCCATCCTGCTCCAAGGGACGTATTTTCCAAGTGGAGCCTTGGGAAGGAGGGACCCTTTGGAGATGGGGAGGGGGAGAAAAAGAAAGGGGGATGGGGCCATCCAGGCTTTAGGGAAGCCTCGCGCACTGTGAGACATCGGTAGACCCTTCTTCAGGGACGGTGACTCGCCCGTGGCCGGGGGCCGGGGGCTCGTGGGCCGGGTGGGCCGCGGCTTGGGGCCTCGGAGCAGAAGCCTCGAGGGGCCCGTGGGGAGACGGGAACCGTCCAGGCCCAAGAAAGGCCTCCCTTGTGCCGCCCCTCCCCCTCCCGGCAGCGGGGCCCCTTCTCACGGCGGCTCCGGCGGGAATGAGCTCACCTGAACTTTGTCCGCAGAGTCCCCATCGCCGCCGAGCAGCGGCCCCCGGGGAGCCGGGTTTGTGTGCCGCCGGGCCGGCTATCTGGGGCTGGCATCAGCAGAAACCCGAGTGCTCCATTAGCGCGCGGCGGCCCCGGTCCGCCCAGGCGCGGACTCACCGAGACAGCCCGACAGCCCTCTGAAGGGTTATCTCCCCGACCCCCGAGGGGAAATGATGAGCCTCCCTGAAACAGACCTGGGAAGCGGGGCTCCTGGCGCGTCCCCTGCAGCTGCCGCAGAGCCAGGAGGGCCGCGGGGGCGGGGGGAGGGGGCTCCGGGCCCGAGTGTGGGAACCTGGCACCAGGTGGCTCCCGGAGAGCCGCCCGAGAGCGGGGGTGCGGCCCGCGGCCCGGCCGGGAGTGTGGAGCCCCAGTGCGCTCTGGGCCTCCGGCCGGTCCCCGGGTGCTCCTGGCCTTACCTAAGTCGGGAAGCCCCGAGGAAATGGGGAGGAGCCCGGGCCTCCCTCCCCGGTCCCCCCAATCTGGGACCCCGCTGTGACGGGGGAGGGGGCGTCCCCTCCCCCCCCGGTGGGCGCCCGCCGCTTCCCTCCCCGGGACCCGCCATCAGTGCAGCCATTCAAGGAATCTCTTCTGGCCTAGTCTGAGGCCGGGAGCCCCAGCCCGCTGCCGGGCCAGGGGCCTGAGCGGCCCAAACCCGAGCCCCCAGAGAGCCCACGGCTCGCGCCAGCTCTCTGCCTCCGCTCGCCGCCTCGGGGAAGTGGGATCGGAGCGCTCAGATCCCAGCCAGACTCGTGGTCTCCCCTCGCGGTGCTGCAGAGGCCTTGCTGAAAACCCGATCGGGACCTTGCGCGCTCGCGGCCTCAGTTTCACCATCTGTACAATGGAGTTGGATTACGTAATGTGAAACATGAGGTCCGCTCACCAGATTAAGATGTAACACCGAATAAAACCAACCTAAATACAATAAAACGTAGTGTGAATGTGGGGGTTTCTAAGTCGAGGCTCAGTGGCCCCATTCCTATGTGTCTGACACCACTGGGTAAGAAGGTACGCTGGTGGGGCGTGGATCCGGCTTTATGGAGCACCAGGCCCTGAGACATGGGCAGACCCTTCTTCAGGGACGGTGACTCTCCCCTCTTCCCCTTCCAAGCTGCGGCCAGGCGCGCTGGGGGCTCCTTTCCCGCCTCCCTGCCTCACTTAAACCCCCTGGTTTTTGGAAACCCTCAGCTAGTGAACAATTTCTCCCAATGCAAGCAGCTGGACACACACACTCACACACACACTCACACACACACACTCACACACACACTCGCATTCATTCACACACACTCACACACACTCACATTCATTCACACACACTCTCAGACTCACACACACTCTCACTCACACTCACACTCACACACACACACTCTCATTCGTTCACACACACACTCTCACACTCACACACACTCTCACTCACACTCACACTCACACACACACACTCTCATTCGTTCACACACACACTCTCACACTCACACACTCGCATTCATTCACACACACTCTCAGACTCACACACACTCTCACACACACACTCATTCATTCACACACACACTCACACACACTCACACACACACTCTCACTCACACTCTCACTCACACACACACACACTCGCATTCATTCACACACACTCACACACACTCACATTCATTCACACACACTCTCAGACTCACACACACTCTCACACACACACTCATTCATTCACACACACACTCACACTCACACACACTCTCACTCACACACTCACACTCTCACTCACACTCACACTCACACACACACTCGCATTCACACACACATACACTCTCACACACACTGATCAGCAGAGGCTGAGCCAGAACCAGCCCCAGTGTGAAAGAGAACCTAGCCGGGACCTAGCTGGGGCTCGGGGTTTGGGGAAGGAGCTGCAGGGTCCGGGGGCCTCTTCCCTCGCCGGCCCACGGCTGTGACACTTGGGCAAGGCTCTCTCCGGCTCTGGATTGGATAAACCCCCAACAAGGCCGCACATGCCGTTGGGTGAGGTCCTGGTTTTCAGATGCCTGGGAGACATGCTTTTGTGGCTCGGGTGATTCATGACTATTGAGTTATTCTTTAATGAGCAGCTGTTTGCCATTTTCTGGCGGGACCTGCCCCCATGTAAGCAATTTGGAAGCCACAGGGTAGTTGAGAAAATTCTCTACTGTTTCCGAGGCTTTCATTCATTCGCTTTTAGAGACAACTGGTGGAACCCCGGAGAGGGTCCAGGAGATCCGAGTGCAAACGCCGCCTCAGACACGGACGGGCTGGGTGGGGGGCCTCGGGCAGGCCCTTACCCTCTATTCCCTCAGCTTAAATGGGGGAGATGATAATGGCACAATGGGGGGAAGTGCTCTGCACAATCTCTGGCACAGGGTCCCAAGCCAACAGTGAGTGCTGCCGTGCCTAAGGCATCTTGCTAAATACTGTGGCTGAGAGCTTCTCCCCCAGGACCCTTAGGCCAGCCCAGGGGCTGGGACACGAATGTGGGGTGCTGCGGGAGTGAGGGAACCCCCCAGCCCCTAGACCTTGCTCTTGGGAGTTCTGAGGCTTAATGATGTCCCCGAGGGGGGTGGTGCTCCTGCCAGCACAACCACCTGACCCGGGAGGAAAGAGAGGATCCCTCCTAATTCATCAAAAGCCTTTCCCACCGATTGCAACGATCCCCTTGAGCCGCGTGGTGATGGAGTCCGGTATGGACGGACATCCAGAAATAAGAATCACAAAAACAGGATTGTAACCACTTCCCAGCCACATCTCACTGGAGCACAATAGTAATGACCCAACTGTAAGTAGCACTTACAATTTTATAAAGCACCGTGAACACAATTCTGCAAGGCAGGCAAAAGAATCAGTCTAAGGAGGGGAGTTACATGACTTGCCTAAAGTCACTGGGCAGCTCGTGGTGGAACCATGATCTGAAATGGCTCAGGCTGAGAGTCAGCATCGTTCGGTTCTGGGCCCCAATTCTTCAGTTGTGAAATAAAGGGATTCTCCTGGAAAACCTTAAAGATCTCCAGTTCTAAGTGGCACAGTGATAGAGCACCCGGCCTGGAAGGAAGGCTCACCAATCCAGCCTCAGACACTTACTAGCTGCATGACCCTCGGCCAGTCGCTTCGTCCTGTCTGCCTCAGTTTCCTCATCTGTAAAATGAGCTGGAAAAGGAAATGAGCAACCGCTCCAGGATCCCTGCCCGCAAAAATCCAAATGGAACCACGGAGAATCGAGTTGAAAGAAATATCGATTCTAAATCTGATTACAAACCAATATTCTTTCCAGGTCCTGGAAAAGTCCAGTCATGTTTATAAGTATATATAGTCAAGCTTGCAAATATAGACCTACTTTTGTCTATATTGCATGTGTACATATGTGCACGCACACACACAGAGATGGGCACAGCCATAATTAACACGGACAGATGCACCCAGACACACAGGGCAGGTAGGTACATGTCGGGTCTGGGGCAGGCAGGGCGGCCCAGTTTGGGGGATGGGAATATTCACGTGTCCAGGGAGGAAACCTTTCTACTGTACCTAGATCAAGTCACCGAGAGGGACATAACAATGGCAGCTACTGATGGGAAAAAATGTGGGCGCTTACTAGAGAGCTTCAGGGGAGCTGCCTCTGGCCTTCCTCGGCCTTAAAGGTGGAAGACTTTCTGTGGCTTCACTTGTTTTCAGGCACCAGATTGTAGGTACAGAGAATGAAGAGGACTCAGCGTCCTAGATGCAGAAAGGGACCTCTGAGGCCATCTAGTCTGACTCCCCTCCCCTCCCCATTTTACAGATGAGAAAATGGAGACCCAGGAGTTTGTGACTTGTCCAAAGTCCCCCGAGGGGGTGGGGGGTGGGAAGTAGCCAGTGCGCTTTCTGCTGTACCCACAAAGGGAGCAAAGGTGTCCGACTTGGCACAAAGGCTCGTGGGAATACTGGAGAAAGCAGAGACAGAAGGCAGAGTTCTCGTTGGGGGCCGAGCCCAGCCAGGCTGGCTCCAGGGCTTGGGGCACCTTCAGGTAAAGAACGGTTGTTATGGCAGCCGTGGTTGCCTGGGCAGCTACTCGGGAGAGATCCACCTGATTAGGAAGCAGGGAGGCCCTTGGGCAGAGAGCGAGGACTGGCCACCAAAGCCAAAACAGCGGCCACAAGACCAGGAAGGCCCGCCCCCAGGTCCGAACTAGGGGCGCTTTTTCTCTTTTCTTCTTCCCCGGGGCCAGAGACCCAGGTTGGGGTTTGAGGAATTGTACCCAAAAGCAGAGCCAGGGCATGGGGGAGCTGCCTTGCTTGGGCATGATGGATCCACTCGTGAGGAAAATTCATTACTGGTCTTCTAAGCAAAAGTGCCCACAAAAAAAAATAATAACCTAGAGAATATTGTACAATGTCCACTTGTGTTTGAATTGGACATCAGTGTCCGAGAGGCTAAAGCTCACAGGGCTGGCGTTAAGAAATGACAGCATGCTTTTTGTTTTCTTTCCCATTTTTTTTCCTTTTGATCTGATCTTTCTTGTGCAGCATGATAGTTATGGAAATATCTGTAGAGGAATTGCACATGTTTAACATATATTGGATCACTTGGTGTTGGGGGAAGGAAAAAATGAGAACACAGTTTTGTAACAGTGAATGTTGAAAATTATCCATGTATGTATTTGAAATAAAAAGCTTTAATTAAAAAAAAGAAATGGCAGCAGGGATAAAGCCTACTCATTTCAATCATGGCCGACTTCTTGTGACCCCCTGGACCACAGCACACCAGTACTGTCCATGGGGTTTTCTGGGCAGAGATGCTGTAGTAGTTTGCCATTTTCTTCTCCAGCTCATTTTACAGATGAGGAAACTGAGGCAAATAAGGTTAAGTGATCTGGCCAGAGTCATACAGCTGAGGATAGATTTGAACTCTGCTCTTTCTGACTCCAGAGCCCCCATTCTATCCACCTCACTATCGAATTGCCCTCTTCCTTATTGCAAATAATATTTTTAGGATTTCTTTATTGAATGAGGCCAAATTATTCTGAGTGCTTAAGGAAGATGGCAAACAGTTGGGTTAAAAAGCACTGACCAACTGTGCCTTTTATACACAAGCTCCTAGGGAGGGAAGGGAACAAGTAGTTAGTAAATGCCTGCTGTGTGCCAGACTTTGTGCTAAATCCTTTACAAATATTATCTCAGTTAATCCTTACAACAACTCTGTGAGGAAGGTGTTATTGTTATCCCCATTTTACAGCTTAGGAAACAGGCAAAGAAGCAGGGTGATTCTCCTAGTGTTGGAAGCTGAATAGGATGAACTCAGATCTTCATGACTCCAGGTCCAGTGCTCCATCCACTGCACGTGTAACTGGAGAAGAGCATTCTGGACCAGGAAGGCAACCTGACACCTGGGTGACTCTCCAAATCTCTGGTATCGGGATGGATTTCAAGGAGTCTGATCTGGGGAATTGCTGTCTGAGGAACAAAAGAATTACCTGAAAAAATACTGTCCGTGAGGTTTGGGAAAATTCAGTGCTCAGCTGAGATGTAGACTGTGTCTGGGCAGAGACACATAAATACCTCCAGGGACCCCTCTGCTTTAAGAGTAGTCCTGGAAACCTGCCTCTCCGGGAGACCTTCAGGAAGCACCTGGAAGAACTCAGATCTGATCATCGTGGGCTCCCCTGGAGTTCTTGACCTTAAAGCTGGCTGACACTAAAACATGCTAAGACTGTCACGTGAATAGAATTTGAACTTGATACGGATGAACAGCAGCCTGCTGAGCAACATTCTGACAAGTGCTCAATTGGATGCCACCGGCCAACAATGAGCAGCTCTCCTGGCCTGTAGCATCCATTACTGTTGAGGGGAACCTACATAGGCCCTGTCTTGTAGGCCCCTAACATCAGAAACCATGGGGGATAGTCATTTGGGTGATGATTGGGCAAAAGAGATCCATGACACAAGAAAACATGGCCAGGTTTTGGAGACGAGCCTTGGAAAATGCGTCTTTGGAGACACGTTTGTACACAGTACCAGCAGGCTTATGTGATGATCAACTAAGATGGCTCTTCTCAGCAATGTGATGATGCAAGACAACTCCAATAGACTTGGGATGCAAAATGTCATCTACATCCAGAGAGAGAACTAGGAATGCTGAATGTGGATCAAGGCATGCTATTCTCACCTAATTTGTTTGCTTTTTTCCTCATGGTTTTTCCCTTTTGTTCTCATTTTTCTTTAAGGACATATCTAATATGAAAATATGTTTAAAATAATTGTACATGCAAACAAAACTAATGCAGACAAGATTAGAAGGGAAGCAATAAACTGGGAAAACATTTTTACATTCAAGGGTTCTGATAAAGGCTTCATTTCTAAAATATAGAGAGAATTGGCTCAAATTTATAAGAAATCAAGCCATTCTCCAATTGATAAATGATCAAAGCATGTGAACAGACAATTCTCAGACAAGAAATTGAAACCATTTCTAGCCCTATGAAAAGGTGCTCCAAGTCATTATTAATCAGAGAAATGCAAATTAAGACAACTCTGAGATACCACTACACACCTGTCAGATTGGCTAAGATGACAGGAAAAAATAATGATGAATGTTGAAGGGGATGCGGGAAAGCAGGGACACTGATACATTGTTGGTGGAATTGTGAACATATCCAGCCATTCTGGAGAGCAATCTGGAACTACGCTCAAAAAGTTATCAAGCTGTGATCCAGCAGTGTTACTTCTGGGCTTATATCCCAAAGAGATACTAAAGAAGGGAAAGGGACCTGTATGTGCCAAAATGTTTGTGGCAGCCCTGTTTGTAGTGGCTAGAAACTGGAAATTGAATGGATGCCCATCAAGTGGAGAATGGCTGGGTAAATTGTGGTATATGAACGTTATGGAATATTATTGCTCTGTAAGGAATGACCAGCAGGATGAATACAGAGAGGACTGGAGAGACCTACATGGACTGATGCTAAGTGAGATGAGCAGAACCAGGAGATCATTATATACTTCAACAACGATACTGTATGAGGATCAATTCTGATGGACCTGGCCATATTCAGCAATGAGATGATTCAGACCAGTTCCAATGGTCTTGTGATGAAGAGAGCCATCTGCACCCAGAGAGAGGATCATGGGAACTGAGTGTGTTTCACAACATGGCATCTTCATTCTTTTTGCTATTTGCTTGCAGTTTATTTTCTTTCTCATTTTTCTCCAATTTGATTTGAATTTTCTTGTATAGCAAGATGATTATATAAATAAGTATGTATAGATTGGATTTAACATATACTTCTACCATGTTTAGCATACATTGGACTATTTGCCATCTGGGGGAGTGGGTAGAGGAAGGGGGGAAAATTGTAACACAAAGTTCTGCAACAGTTACCATTGAAGAGTTATCCATGCATATGTTCTGAAAAACAAAAGGCTTTAATGAAACATTTCCATAACACTAAGAACAACACTGCAGATTCCACTCTGTATGTGTTGATATTTGGGCAAGAGCTACAGCTGCCCTTTGACCTGTACTTTGGAATTTCAAAGGATGGAGGAGAGTTAGAAACCCAAGGCACAGGTGGTCACTTTAAGAAACCAGTTACAGGGCAGCTGGGTGTGCAGGGGACCCAGCCCTGCAGTCAGACAGACCCGGGTTCAAATCCGGTCTCAGACACTTAACATTCCTAGCTGTGTGACCCTGGGCAAGTCACTTAACCCCAATTGCCTCAGGAAAAGAAAAGAAACCAGTTAAGAGGGGCCCACTGCCTTGTCTGGACTTGGAAGAGAAACAAACATTAGCAAAATGCTTCAGTGTCAGGCCTCCAACTACAAAATCTTGGTGTTCTTGGAAAACATACAAGATAGCGGGTGGATGGGCGCTGACCTACACCAGACGCTCAACTGCCCTCAATATACTTCCGTGGAATGTCTGGGGCCTTCAATTACCCGATTCCCAAAGAGGTCCCTGGTGAATAGG
>NC_067398.1:58261506-58286506 GCF_016432865.1 Antechinus flavipes
GAGCGCTCTGGGTTAGCACGAGCCTTCGGGAAGGGAGCAGGGGCCCAGCATCCCATCCTCCCAGAGGGACCAGCACAGAAGTAAATGCCGCATGATTCCAATCAGAGAACTGGTCACAGGCGCCAAGAACTTGGGGGGATCGTCGAAGGAGCCCTCGAAATGTGACCTCTGGCCCAGAACCACAGCTCTGGCTCTCCCAGTCCAGAAACCAGAGGGCTTCTCAGTTTTACCTGCGTTGTGATAGAGCTCGCAGGGCCTGGAATCGAGAAGCCTCGAGTTCCAATCCATCCTCCAGCATTTATTCTCCACCTCAGCTTTCTCAACTGTAAAATGGGTATTATTTTAACACCTACATCATAAGCTTGTTGTGAGGGTCAAAAAAGATATTTGTACAGTACTTAGCCCAGTGCCTGGCATATAGTAAGTGCTTAATAATGGCTTGTTCCCTGCTCTTTCCCCAGCCAAGAAAACCCTAGGAACATCTGAGTTTTGTTCATGTCTCTCTCTGTGGGTTCTCCAGCCTTCTGAAAGCTTTCAAGGCGAACCGAAGAATTTAGATGTAGAAGAGGTTTGTTAAACAATATATAAAGAACAAAAAAGGACTTGCATCCAAACCCCACCAGCAAGAGAATAGTGCTAGCTCAATTCAGTTTCAGTGGATCAAGGATGGACAGAAGCAGCTACACCCAGAGAAAGAACACTGGAAATGAATAGAAACTGTTTGCATTTTTGTTTTTCCTCCCGGGTTATTTATACCTTCTGAATCCAATTCTCCCTGTGCAACAAGAGAACTGTTCGGTTCTGCACACATATATTGTATCTAGGATATACTGGGACATATTTAACTTTCCACTCCCCTGCCTCCACCCACCAAAATCGTCATTTCCTATACAACACATCAGGACTTGCACAAAGAGTGGGTGGGGGCCATTCTTTCTCCAAGCTTACATATTAATAGAGTATGGTCCAATTACTATTTAGCCTCATGTGCTTGGGACCTCAGTGCATCAACTCAAGCCTCAGCCCATTACATCTCCCGCTTTCTTTTGTTTTAGAACACAGGTGATCATGCCATCCCTGACTCTTCAGGGAGGTCAGAGCCCCCAAGGGGAGGTGATCACACCCTCCCTGATTTCTCAGGAAAGGAGGTGAAAGCACCGAAAAGGAGGTGATCACGACCCCCCTGACTTCTCAGGAAGGGAGGTGAAAGCACTAAAAAGGAGATAATCACGCCCTCCCTGACATCTCAGGAAGGGAGATGAAAAGCACCAAAGGGAAGTGGGGGTTGCTAGCAGGTTTCTGGGCTCAAGGGTCTTATTATGCACAAACCCATCAGCATGGGAACACATAGCACATAGCAACAATGCAGAGACTATTAGTGATGACTCTCCCCACAGTCAGTGCAGGCTTGATGTGTTATAACAAACATGAATTATGCATCCAAGTAACGGTATAACAAACAATATAAATCAACAGTATGATGTAAAAGATTGCCAGAAGTCCTAGAAGGAGAGTATGTAAACAGCAGTCACACATACACCTCTTCAGCAGCCAAGAGATAGTCCAAAACCAGTCTATTGTCCATTGCTTCACATATCAGGGAATCCAATGATCCCCCCAAGTTTTTGAAGTCCAGCAAAAGTCTTTTTATGTCTTAGGGAATCCAATGATTCCAGCAGATTTTGAAGTCCTGTAACAGTCTTATCATTTCTCAGAAAATCCAATGATTCCTGAGGGCTTTAAAGTCCTACGACAATCTTATGTCTCAGAGAATCCAATGATTTCTGAGGGTTTTGAAGTCCAATGATTTTTCTATGTCCATGAGTCAAACGCCATAACTGCCACACTCTTTCAATGGTGAGCACAATCAGCAACAGAACCACCCAATGTTTCTTGGGTCTTCTCCTTCGTTTCAAGGGTCTGCTCCGTCTCTCTGCGATGGACAAGGCAAATATGGCTCGTTGGCACCCATCTGATTCCTTCTCCACCTGTAGAGATACAAGCAAACCCTCTCCCCCAAGCAGTTAGCCTATCTGGTCCCTTCCATTCACCACTTTCTGGGTCTCTCCACATCACCTGGCGATTATCTAAAGATAGTGGAGCTGCTCGCACTGGACATTGCCCTTCCGGTGGGTTATAAAACCTGTCGGCCGGAGCCAGTGCATCTTTGTCAAAAATCAAGAAGTTAATAGTATAAAGAGCTAGATTTAGAAGTTCTCTAGGGTTACCTGTGGCTCCCCCTTTCTTTTGTTTTTGGAGGAGCGTCTTAATGTCTCTGTTTCTCCTCTCTACTATTGCCTGTCCTTGAGGATTAAAGGGTATGCCAGTGGTGTGTAAAATCTTATACTGTGCACAAAAGTGTGCAAAATGTTTGGAGGTGTATGCAGGACCATTGTCTGTTTTTATTGCTTGTGGCACACCCATAATGGCAAATACTTGCATGAGGAATTCAGTGACCACTCGGGCTGTCTCTTTTGCTGCTGGTATGGCAAAAGTGAATCCTGAAAAGGTGTCTACCACAACGTGGATAAAAGACAGACGACCAAAAGATTTATAATGGGTCACATCCATTTGCCAGATTTCATTGGGTCTCAAACCACGAGGGTTCTTCCCTGGAGGCAGTGTAGGAGCATGGAAAGGAAGGCAAGCTGTACAGCTTTTTACTATGCTCCTAGCTTCCTCTTTTGTAATCCCAAATTGTAAATGCAAAACTCGAGCAGCCTGATGGTACTTAGAATGGGATTCCTGGGCCTCCTGAAATAAAGGTGTACTGGCTAACATAGTTAAAAGGCTATCTGCCTTTGAATTCCCATCAAAAATAGGGCCTGGGAGTCCACTATGTGAGTGGACATGCAAGATATAAATCTTACCTGGATGTTTTCTCACTTGCTCCTGAAGTTCCTTAAAGAGCTGATATATATTAGAAGCTGCAAATTTTATTTGGGCTGTGGCAATTCTTTGTACCACACCTACTGAATAGGCTGAATCAGATATTATATTTATGTCTCCTGGGTAATAAGTGAGAGCTAACATGATTGCATACAATTCGTTCTGCTGAGTGGACTGAAAAGGAGTTCTGACTACTCTCTTTATGGTTAAATCATGAGAGTATACAGCACAAATATTGTGTTTGGATGCATCTGTAAAGATAGTTGGTCCTTTAAGAGGAACTTTAGAAACTTTTTCTTCAAGAATCCATCGCCAATTATGTAAAAGTCTGGTTATCTTTAATGGAGACCCATGTATAAAATTAGGAGCCATGGCTAATAAAATTTGCCACTCTGGGATGGTCTCACAACACACATTAATTTGTGTATTGGTGTAAAAGGTGTATATCTTATCAGGTCTTGCCCCAGATAATTGTACTGCTCGCTTAATGGCCTTTTGTAATGACCGCGTATTTAAAGTCAGCCGGAGTCAGGAATTCAGGTTAAGGGAAAAATCTTCAATATTTATTGAAGTGAAGAGGTGAATAAAGATTGCTATAGCAAATATAGGCAAGAAAGATTGCGATAGCAAATATAGGCAGTTGCGACAGGAAGCCAGCTAAGAGAGAGCGACGCGAGCCGAGCCAACAGAGGAGTCAACCGTGGAGGTAACTGTGGCAATGGCCGTCCCAAAAGTCTCTCCTCCCCTTCCTTTTCCACTCCCCTGCCTCCACCCACCAAAATCGTCATTTCCTATACAACACATCAGGACTTGCACAAAGAGTGGGTGGGGGCCATTCTCTCTCCAAGCTTATCTATTAATAGAGTATGGTCCAATTACTATTTAGCCTCATGTGCTTGGGACCTCAGTGCATCAACTCAAGCCTCAGCCCATTACATCTCCCGCTTTCTTTTGTTTTAGAACACAGGTGATCATGCCATCCCTGACTCCTCAGGGAGGTCAGAGCCCCCAAGGGGAGGTGATCACACCCTCCCTGATTTCTCAGGAAAGGAGGTGAAAGCACCGAAAAGGAAGTGATCACGACCCCCCTGACTTCTCAGGAAGGGAGGTGAAAGCACTAAAAAGGAGATAATCACGCCCTCCCTGACATCTCAGGAAGGGAGATGAAAAGCACCAAAGGGAAGTGGGGGTTGCTAGCAGGTTTCTGGGCTCAAGGGTCTTATTATGCACAAACCCATCAGCATGGGAACACATAGCACATAGCAACAACGCAGAGGCT
Source organism: Antechinus flavipes (assembly GCF_016432865.1). NCBI lineage: Eukaryota > Metazoa > Chordata > Mammalia > Dasyuromorphia > Dasyuridae > Antechinus > Antechinus flavipes. The sequence continues at coordinate 58,265,675 of NC_067398.1, forward strand.
ATTAGTGATGACTCTCCCCACAGTCAGTGCAGGCTTGATGTGTTATAACAAACATGAATTATGCATCCAAGTAACGGTATAACAAACAATATAAATCAACAGTATGATGTAAAAGATTGCCAGAAGTCCTAGAAGGAGAGTATGTAAACAGCAGTCACACATACACCTCTTCAGCAGCCAAGAGATAGTCCAAAACCAGTCTATTGTCCATTGCTTCACATATCAGGGAATCCAATGATCCCCCCAAGTTTTTGAAGTCCAGCAAAAGTCTTTTTATGTCTTAGGGAATCCAATGATTCCAGCAGATTTTGAAGTCCTGTAACAGTCTTATCATTTCTCAGAAAATCCAATGATTCCTGAGGGCTTTAAAGTCCTACGACAATCTTATGTCTCAGAGAATCCAATGATTTCTGAGGGTTTTGAAGTCCAATGATTTTTCTATGTCCATGAGTCAAACGCCATAACTGCCACACTCTTTCAATGGTGAGCACAATCAGCAACAGAACCACCCAATGTTTCTTGGGTCTTCTCCTTCGTTTCAAGGGTCTGCTCCGTCTCTCTGCGATGGACAAGGCAAATACGGCTCGTTGGCACCCATCTGATTCCTTCTCCACCTGTAGAGATACAAACAAACCCTCTCCCCCAAGCAGTTAGCCTATCTGGTCTCTTCCAATCACCACTTTCTGGGTCTCTCCACATCACCTGGCGATTATCTAAAGATAGTGGAGCTGCTCGCACTGGACATTGCCCTTCCGGTGGGTTATAAAACCTGTCGGCCGGAGCCAGTGCATCTTTGTCAAAAATCAAGAAGTTAATAGTATAAAGTGCTAGATTTAGAAGCTCTCTAGGGTTACCTGTAGCTCCCCCTTTCTTTTGTTTTTGGAGCAGCGTCTTAATATCTCTGTTTCTCCTCTCTACTATTGCCTGTCCTTGAGGATTAAAGGGTATGCCAGTGGTGTGTAAAATCTTATACTGTGCACAAAAGTGTGCAAAATGTTTGGAGGTGTATGCAGGACCATTGTCTGTTTTTATTGCTTGTGGCACACCCATAATGGCAAATACTTGCATGAGGAATTCAGTGACCACTCGGGCTGTCTCTTTTGCTGCTGGTATGGCAAAAGTGAATCCTGAAAAGGTGTCTACCACAACGTGGATAAAAGACAGACGACCAAAAGATTTATAATGGGTCACATCCATTTGCCAGATTTCATTGGGTCTCAAACCACGAGGGTTCTTCCCTGGAGGCAGTGTAGGAGCATGGAAAGGAAGGCAAGCTGTACAGCTTTTTACTATGCTCCTAGCTTCCTCTTTTGTAATCCCAAATTGTAAACGCAAAACTCGAGCAGCCTGATGGTACTTAGAATGGGATTCCTGGGCCTCCTGAAATAAAGGTGTACTGGCTAACATAGTTAAAAGGCTATCTGCCTTTGAATTCCCATCAAAAATAGGGCCTGGGAGTCCACTATGTGAGTGGACATGCAAGATATAAATCTTACCTGGATGTTTTCTCACTTGCTCCTGAAGTTCCTTAAAGAGCTGATATATATTAGAAGCTGCAAATTTTATTTGGGCTGTGGCAATTCTTTGTACCACACCTACTGAATAGGCTGAATCAGATATTATATTTATGTCTCCTGGGTAATAAGTGAGAGCTAACATGATTGCATACAATTCGTTCTGCTGAGTGGACTGAAAAGGAGTTCTGACTACTCTCTTTATGGTTAAATCATGAGAGTATACTGTAATGACCGCGTATTTATAGTCAGCCGGAGTCAGGAATTCAGGTTAAGGGAAAAATCTTCAATATTTATTGAAGTGAAGAGGTGAATAAAGATTGCTATAGCAAATATAGGCAAGAAAGATTGCGATAGCAAATATAGGCAGTTGCGACAGGAAGCCAGCTAAGAGAGAGCGACGCGAGCCGAGCCAACAGAGGAGTCAACCGTGGAGGTAACTGTGGCAATGGCCATCCCAAAAGTCTCTCCTCCCCTTCCTTTTCCACTCCCCTGCCTCCACCCACCAAAATCGTCATTTCCTATACAACACATCAGGACTTGCACAAAGAGTGGGTGGGGGCCATTCTCTCTCCAAGCTTATCTATTAATAGAGTATGGTCCAATTACTATTTAGCCTCATGTGCTTGGGACCTCAGTGCATCAACTCAAGCCTCAGCCCATTACATTTAACATGTAAAGGACTCTTGCCATCTGGGGGAGGGGGTGCAGGGAGGGAGGGGAAAAATCGGAACAGAAGTGAATGCAAGGGATAATGCTGTAAAAAATTACCCTGGCATGGGTTCTGTCAATAAAAAGTTATTTAAAAATAATAATAATAAAAAATAAAAGTACTATGCAATTTCTTAAAAAGAGAGAGAGAGAGAGAGAATAGTGCTAGCTCTAGCAAATTGAAGGCACCAATGAGGCAAGGTCCCACCATGTGCATCATCATTTCTGCTCCAGAATCCAATATGGCATCCTCTGCCCTTCTCTCTCTCTGTCTGTGTGTGTGTGTGTGTGTGTGTGTGTGTGTCTCTTTTAGTTCTCTCTCTCTCTTAATTCTCTCTCTCTCTCTCTCTCTCTCTCTTTTAGTTCTCTCTCTCTCTCTCTCTCTCTCTCTCTCTCTCTCTCTCTCTCTCTCTTTTTCCCCTCCCTCCCCCCCCCCATTCCCACACCCCCTGGCCTGACTGGAATTCATCAGTGTGTACTATCAGCCACTGGCAAACCCTATCATTGGAACACCTGGGGACCTGAGCCAAGGCTTAGTGCTGCCCTACTTGGCCCCCCATCCCCTGCCTGGAGCCAGAAAGACTCGGGCCTCAAGTGAAGGCTTCCGCTCTAGCAGCAATGTGCCTGGGACTTAGAATATGGGGACTTTGGGCAAAGACTGGGTCCCACTGATCGATCAATCAGCCAGCCAAAGAGTGTTTCTCGAACCCTACTTGCTGGGGGCCCTGTGCGTGAGCCGAGGGCACCGAACCGAACATGGAACAGGCTCTGGCCCCAGAGGGCCTCCATTCTATTGAAGGAACTAATAGATACCATGTTTCCCCGATAATAAGACACTGTCTTATTATTTTTTTGGACAGAAAACCCCCCAGAGGGCTTATTTTCGGGGGAGGGCTTATTTTAGAGGAATCTTACACAGTAAGGGGAGGGCTTATTTTCGGGATAGGTCTTATTATTGGGGAAACACAGTAAGTGTTGTACACATAACTAAATACAAGCTGGTTTGGGGACTAAGACCACTAGCAGGAGAAAGTGGGGGGAATCAGAAAAGATGGGGTCAGAATGACCTTCTTAAAAGCAGAGACTTTCGTTTGTTCCTTCATATCCCAGCAGCCTGTGAGGTGCCTGGCATGTAGTAGGAGCTAGATCAATGCTTATTTGATATAATAGTCCTACTATGTGCCAGTCACTGGGTATATTCTCCAGGAGTTTGCGAAAGCGAATAGGTGCTTAATTATTGCTTTTAGATTGAAGTAAACACTCAAGGGGATGTTACTCACATCTCTCATCTGAGAGTACCTTGGATTCTCCAATGACAGCTGGGGATATTCAATTGAGTGACAGGAGAAGGAGGTTGGGAGAAGGTGTAGGATGGCGATTAGGTGGCAGAATAGATGGAGCTTGGGACTTGGAAGGCAGGAAAGACTGGCTACTAGATCCTGCCTCAGACCAGCTGTGTGACCCAGTTCAGTGACGGCCAGTCATTTAAAGTTTCTCAGACTCAGTTTCCTCATCTGTAAAATGGACATAATGATAGCCCCTCCTCACAAGCCTGTTTTGAGGGTCAAAAGACATAATGTTTGTAAAATGCTTTGTTAGTCTTAAAGAAATATATATGTTATATATCATTATTGTTATTATTATCATTGGATAGAAACCACTATAGTCTTTGATCCAAGCAAGGGTGCCTTAGTTCTATCTAAGGATCATGGAGAGTGGGAGACAGTCTTGCAATACACACACAGACACATGCACACCCACAAGTGCAGTGCACACACGTGCAGTACTCACATCCATACACAAGCATGCACATGCACACAGACACGCAAGTGCACCGTCCACATGCATGCACATGTTGCAGTGCTCCTGCAGTACACGTGTGTACGTGCACACACACATGCAGCACACATGCTTGCACAGCACACATGCACACAATGCAAGTGCACCATGCACATGTTGCTGTGTTCCCGCAGCACACATGCATGCACATTACACACACATGCAGTACACAATACAATGCTTGCACAGCACACAATACACACAATGCAGTATACACATGCATACACATGCAAATGCACCATAAACACATGCACGCACATGTTGCTGTGCTCCTGCAGTGCACATAGCTGCAGTATGCATGCACATATGCATGCACAAGTGTGCACACATGCAAGCATACTCTACTCATGTGTGTATGCATACATTGCAGTGCTCCTGCAATACACATGTGCGCACATGCAGCACACTATACACATCACACACATAGTGTGCAGCACACATGCATGCAGTGCAAGCACACTGTACTCATGTATGTGTGCACATGTTGTGGTACTCCTGCAGCTCACATGTGCACACACATGCATACACACGCACGCACACCGAGTACACAGCACACATGCATGCACATCCAAGCGCACTGTGCTCATGTACATGTGCACTGTTGTGCACATGTGTGCAACTCCTGCAATTCACATGTGCACACACATGCAGCACACATGCACGCACAGAGAGTACACAGCACACATGCATGCACTGCAAGCACACTGTACTCATGTATGCGTGCACATGTTGTGTACATGTGTGCAACTCCTGCAGTTCACATGTGCACGCACATGCAGCACATATGCACACACAGAGATACACAGCACACATGCATGCACGTGCAAGCACACTGTACTCATGTACACGTGCACATGTTGTGCACATGTGTGTGACTCCTGCAGTTCACATGTGCACACACATGCATGCACAGCGAGTACACAGCACACATGCTTGCACGTGCAAGCTCACTGTACTCATGTACGCGTGCACGTGTTGTGCACATGTGTGTGACTCCTGCAGTTCACATGTGCATACACATGCATGCACAGCGAGTACACAGCACACATGCTTGCACGTGCAAGCTCACTGTGCTCACATATGCATGCACACATTGCGGTGCTCCTGCAGTACACACCGTGCACATGTGCACCCACATGCATTGGCTCATATACACATGAGTGCACATGCACACCCGGGGACCTGGCCTGAGTGGCCCCACTCTCCTGCCAGCAGCTGCTTCCATTCCTCCCACACTCAAGTCCTCTTCCATCCCGCGTTTTCCTCCCCCACCCCCACCCCCTTCTCCTCCAGGCCTCCTTCTCCATTTATAGGCCCAGGGTGACAGTTACTCGTCACAAACTTCTCAAATGAAGGCAGAGCTGGGGAAAAAATGCCAGAGTGAGCAAGCAGGCGACTGCGGCAGAAAAGTGATTAAAAAGAATAATTAGCATTTGCCCCCGATAAATGAGCAGAGCCATTAATTAGATTGATTTACTCCTGGCTTTTCCCCCCCTCGCGCTCCTCCGCCCCCACCCTTATCACAGCCCGGGCTGCGCTGCCCCGGCCGCCGGGTTCTCACCAATGTCTCGGGGCTGTCAGGGCTCAGAATGGGCAGTTTCTCCTGCCCCCCCAATCGCCCTTGCTCCCTGCTCCCCCTCCCCTCCACTGCCCCTCAATCCCTCTCTTCCTCCTCCTGTCTCCCTTTTCTCCCCCTCCCTCCTTCCTCGCTTTCTATCTCTTTACTTTCATTTCTTTCTCCTTCCTTTCTCCCTTCCCTCGCTTTTCCTTCGCTCCTCTCTCTTTTCTCTCTGTCATCCTTCCTTCTCTCCCCTATTTCCTTTATTCCTACCTTTCCCTCTTCTTGCTTTTTTCTCACTTCCCTTCCAACTTCCTATCTCCCCTTCTCTACTTCCCCCTTCTTTTCTTCTCCCCCTTTGCCTCATTCTCTCTTCCTTTCTCCTCTTCCCTTCTTCTCCCTCCCTTTCTTCTTATCTCCTCTTCCTCTTTTTCTTTTCTGCCCACACTCCATCTCCCTATTTTTCCCTTTTTTCCTTTCTTCCTCCCTTCTTCTCTTCTCTCTCTTCCCTTCCTTCTTTTCTTCTCCCTTCCATTCTCCTCTCTTCCTCTCCCTCCTCCTTTTCTCTTTTCCTCTCCATCCCTTCCTTTCCCCTTTCTTCCTCTGGTTTCCTTTCCCTCTTCTCTCTTCCCTTTCTCCTTCCCTTTCTCAAAATCACCTCCCTGCTCCTTTGCAATTTTCTCCTTCCCCTCCCTCCCTCCCTTCTTTTCTCCCTCTCTTTCCCCTCAAGTCTTCCTTTCCTAACTCAGAGATGGGGGCCATTTCTCCCAGTGTGGGTTTTAGGGCTTTCTCCCCAAATGAATTGTTTCTCTGGGTCTTGATGATCCCATTGGCTGGTTTGGCGGGGTGCCAAGCATGGCTGTGGCTGCTGTCGCCTGTTTGAGAGTAATTACTGGGATGAAAGGGAGAATTTTAATTAAGACAGTCTCTTCCCCACTCCTGCCGCCTCCTCCTCCTTTATGGGTAGCAGAGACTGTCGGAAATGAGGGGCACTGGAGCTAGCCACCCCAGCAAACACTCAGAAACAAGTATAGGTCCAGGGCCTGAGGGCTGGGATCCTGCCTGAGAGAGGGGGTGTGTGTGTGTGTGTGTGTGTGTGTGTGTGTGTGTGTGTGTGTGTGTGTGTGTGTTTTAGGATCCTTCTATTCTTACATCTCTGTGAATGTCCCTTCTGAGGTTTGGAGATCTCTTTGAGAAGTTTGGCAGTTGAACAGACTATATACCTTTCCACTGGCAGAGCTCAGAGTCCATCACTCTCCCAATGGATTGAGTTAGGTTCTGTCTCTGCTAAGTCCTGAGTCTCCAAAGCTGCCTCATTCAGCTCAAGTCCAGGATGGCTCTCTCTCTCTAGCAAGTACTGGATATAAGAAAATGGTCTGTAGGAACTAGAGCCAGAAGGGACTTAGCAGAGAACGTTGGTACCATTCTCTCCCAACCTCCCCTTCCTCTCCCTTCCCTCTCCCCCAAACTTACAGATAAACTAGGCATTCCCCAAGGTCAGGACCCGGGTTAGTAAGCAGACTTCAGGGGAAAGTGAACAGAGAACAGGACCAAGAGTTTGGGGTTTATTTCAGCCTTGCCACTGGCTGTGTCACCTGGGGCAAGTCTATCCTCTGGATTTCAGTTTCCTCCTCTGTAAATGTAAAGAAGAGGATTTCAAATTGGTCATAATTTACACAGGACTGTAAGAGTTGCAAGGTGCTCTCTTGTCTGATTTAATTCTGACTTTGTCTAGCCTTCCTCTCTTATTCTCTGAGCCTCCATACTGTCTATAACCATTTACTAAGTACCTACTACATGCCAGACACTGTACTGAGCACTGGAGGGATACAAAGAAAGGCAGGAGACAATCCCTGCTCCCAGAGATCACAGTCCATGGAACTGGGAACAACTATATGCAAACAAGCTGCATGGAGGGTAATTGGAGATAATCAGCATCCGGCAAGCCCAGAATGAAGGGGGATCAGCAAAGACCTGCTGTGGAAGGGGGAGTTTAAATTGGCGAAGATGGGGACACTGACTCAGAGTTGGGGTGCCTTGTGAGAGGAACAGCGAGGTCCGTGCCATTGGGTGGCAGAGTTGGGGCACTGGAGGAGGAGGTGTAAGAAGGCCAGAACGGGAGTGGAAGTGGGGCAGGCAATGGCTTTGAATCCCCAGAAGGTTTTTGTGTTTGATCCTGGAAGTGATAGGGAGCCATTGGAGTTTATTGAGTTGAGAGTGTCAGATCTGCAGTTTAAGTCAGTTGGACAATGGAATGGAGGAAACCTTGGAGTTGGGAGAGTCGAGGTAGATGGACCCACCAGCAGTCCATGGGGTGAGGGGGGCCTGCACCGGAGGGGAGAAGGGGGCTGATGGGGGAGATCAGCCGCAGGACTTGGCAACAAACTGGACATGGTGGGTTGGGAGACAATGAGGAAGTGAAGTCTCTGTTTCTAACTCTTCTGCGTTTGAGTCATGGGATTGGAGTAATAGGATTTGAAAGGAGACAGTGGCAGAACTGGGTTTCTGGCCCTTCAAACTGGGAATCTTTCAACTACATCCCACTGTCTTGTCTTCCTGTAAGTCCTGATTCTGGGAGCCCCTAAGGCTCCGTGGGACGGAGGCCATGTTTCCTGACCTCACAGCAGAACAAGGGCTTAACTGCCCCCCTTCTCCCTCTTCCACCAAGAAAAGGAAGCGCTTTCTCTCTCCCCCTCTAAACTGCTGAGCCCCAGGATGTCAGAGATATTTACAGCATCTCATTTCAAGTGGCTCCCACTGCAGAACAGAAACCTTTGGGTTGGGGACCTCTAACGAGGGCTCCTTGTTGTTTCTGAACCACTCAGAGCTCTTCTCCACACCCCAACACTGTCCAAGACTCCCCCTCCCCGCCTCCTAAAGAGTGGGCTGGACCGGCTGCAAGGAGCATGGCATGGTCCCTGTACCCAGCCTCCCCTGGTGCATGTGCCCCCCCAACACACACCAGGAATGCAGGAAAATGAAAGCCGGGAAAGGGGGGGGAGCAGCTGCAGGGAATTAGGGAGAGTAACTGGAGCCAGGCGGCTGGGGAGGGCTCAGGGGAGGCTATTTTAGGAAAAATGGCCCAGGTCATTGGGGGAAGGGTTCCTGGTCCAACCCCTCTCTCTTCTCCCCTCCCCAAGGGGAAAGGGGGTAAGAAAGGCAGGGCCACCTAGTATTGGGGGGAAGGGGGATTGGTAAGTACAGGATGAAATGTGGGGGCGGCCTTTTGGGCTGGGGGCCATTGAAGGGAGTCCCCCATCTTGGGCAGATGCCCCTCAGTCCGGGTCCCTTGGTCGGGAGGGGGGGTGGCTGCCTCCCTCCCTCTCTGCCCCCGCTCCCCGCCCAGTCAGTCCCGCCGACTGTTGTTCTTCTCCGGGTCAAGGGGAGGTTTGGCGGCCGCGGGGGTCCCGGCAAGCCCCACCGGATATCCTCATTTCCCACTAATGGGAGGAAATGAATGAAGCCCGCGAGGCTCCCAGCGGGGCGAGCTGAACTGGACGGGGCAGAGGATGAAGACGGGACCGAGACGGAGCTGCTGCACAGCCACCGCTCCCTCCAGGCCGTCTGGCCGAGGGGGCGCCGGAGAACGGGCAGAGCTGGGCAGGGTGGGAATGAGGAGGATTGGACTGGACAAGAGTGGGCAGGAATGGGCTAAGCTGGCTGGGCAGGAGTAGCAGAGCTGGGCTGAGCTGGGCAGGAATGGGCAGGGCTGGGCGAGTTGGGCAGGAATGGGCAGGCCTGGGATGATCTGAGCAGGAATGGGCAAAGCTAGGCTGAGCTGGGCAGGAATGGGCAGGGCAGGGCTGAGCTGGGCAGGAATGGGCAGGGCAGGGCTGAGCTGGGCAGGAATGGGCAGGGCTGGTATGATCTGGGCAGGAATGGGCAGGACTGGGCTAAGCTGGGCAGAAATGGGCAGAGCTGGGCTAAGCTGGACAGAAATGGGCAGAGCTGGGCTAAGCTGGACAGAAATGGGCAGGGCTGTATGATCTGGGCAGGAATGGGCAAAGCTGGGCTGAGCTGGGCAGGAATGGGCAGAACTGGGCTAAGCTAGACAGAAATGGGCAGGGCTGGCATGATCTGGACAGAAATGGGCAGGGCTGGTATGATCTGGGCAGGAATGGGCAGAGCTGAACAGGATGGGACTGAGTAGTGTTGGATTGGGCAAGAATGGGTAAAGCTGGGCATGGCTGGGCTGGTCAGAGATAGGCATGGCTGGGCTAAACTGGGGAGGATGGGACTAAATAGGATGGGATTGGGCAAGAAGGGGCAGGGCTGAACTGAGAAGAGCTGATCTGGGCTAAGAATAGCTGAGCTGGGCAGGGCAAGGTTGGGCAGGAATGAGAAGGGTCGGGCAGGGCTGGGCTTGCAGGAATAGGCAGAATTGGGCAGGAATGAACAGGAATGGGCAGAGCTGAGCAAAGCTGGGCATGGCAGGGCTGAGCAGAGTTGGATAGGGAAGAGTAGGATTGGGCTGGGTAAGAATGGGCAGAGCTGGGCAGGGCAGGATGGACAAGGTTGGGCAGGAATGGGCAGGGCTAGCAAAGCTGGGAAGGGCTGAACTGGGCAGAAATGGGCAGGTCTGGACTGAGAAGAGCTGGGCTGGGCTGAAAATAACCTGGCAGGGCAGGGTGGCAGGGTGGAATTACCTCAAATGTGTGCTTGGGGGGGTCTTCTCATGAGGGTGGGGAAGTAGAACCAATTCCTAGACAAGGACACATCTACATGAACACCCGAGTCTGATACAATACGGGAATGCGCCAACACTGCCAAGGCGCAGAGGGGGACAGGGATGGGCACACACCGCTCCAGGTGCAGCCACAAGCACTGATGGCAGGGGCACAGACACAGAGGCAGGATGTCCCCACGTGGGCGCAGGGACGGCCCCGGGGCGGAATCTCACGCTGGGACACAAGTACAGACGCGGGCAGATGCTGCGGGCGCTCGCAGGCCCGGGCGAACGCACCGGTCAGGGGGTAACAAGTGTGCCGGCCCAGTGAGGGGCACAGGGAAGGGCACAGGTCAATGGCACCGATACCAGGCAAACCGCTCTGGGCGAACAAGTCTGGCTATGATAACCTGGAGATAATCACCCGGAGAAGGCGGCTGGTGGCCTTGGGCTTAAAGTCAGGAAACCTGCGTCAAATCGAGCCTCAGACCAAGTCACTGTTTGCCTCAGTTTCCTCAGCTGTAAAATGAAAATAATCTTAGCACCAGGGTCAGGGAGAGCGTCTGATGAGATAATGTGTCAGGAGCACTTAGCACAGGGCCTGGCACACAGTAGGCACTTAATGTATGCTTATTCCCTTTCCCTTAGATTAAAGAGACCGCAAAAGGGTTCTAGTAGAAGCCGTTCTTTTAGATGGGACTCGCAGGAAGCCGGGAAGCAGAGATGGGAGGGGGAGCGTTCCAGGAGGGGGGACGTGGGGGCAGGTGGTGCGGGCATCCCGCGAGCACGCAGGGACAGACGCTGACCTACACCCCAGGGGCGGCTGCAGGCGCACGGACAATACAGTTGCACCCGCACAGATGCAGCCACGAGGTGGGAACACGGGTCTAGGCACCCGGACGCACAGAGCCCGAATGCTTGGCTAAGTCCCAGGCCAGGGAGGAGATGAGACGTCTACAGAAATGGACAATTAAATGCACACCAGAGGGAGTTCCCAAAGGAAACAGCACTCCCTTTCCCCGTCTCTCTCCTCCTTTGCCTGCATTTCCACCCGGTCCTCTGAACCCCCTCAGTTGTGAATAACACCCCTCCCCCCACCCCTTCGTCCTAGGTCTCTTCTTCTCACATTCCCAGTTAGGGCGGTGGGTGAGAGCTCTGCTCCTCCCCATCCCTGTTCAGTCCTCCTTGACTGGACTATCCCAACAGCCTCCTGGCTGATTCCTGCCTCAAGCCATCCTTCAGGCAGTTGCTAACCTGATTTTTCCGAATCTGACTGTCATTCTCCTATTCATTAACCTCTGATGGCTCCCTATTATTTCTCCCTATATTCTGACAGAGAACCAGAGGCCTTTGTCAAGGACAACTTTATATAAGAGACCTTTTCTGATTTCCCAAACTGCTAGTGTCTCCCCCAAAATCATATAATATCAATTTTGAATATTTGTTTTGAATCTTTCTCTTTCTCTTTCTCTCTGTCTCTTGTCTCTCTGTCTCTGTCTCTCTCTCTCTTTCTCTCTCTCTGTCTCTCTGTCTCTCTCTCTTTCTCTCTCTCTGTCTCTCTCCTCTCTGTCTGTCTCTCTCTCTTCTCTGTCTCTGTCTCTATCTCTGTCTCTCACTTTTTCTCTCTCTGTCTCTCTCTCTCCTAGCTAGACTCTTTAGAGGTCCATATTCTTATGACTTTTGTTTTTTCTTCCTCAGGGCCTAGTATAGTTCCTGGTGTACAGTGGGTACTTAATAAGTATTGGAATTAATAAAATTGGAATTTTAAAGGACTGATTAGTGAATGAAAGAGATATTATGCAGATAGAACCAAGAGAACCTGGCATTGGATTTGGAAGGGAGAAACTTCAAAGACCAATATGTATAAGAATATTTATAGCAGCTCTTTTTCAATTGAAAAAACACTAGAACTAAACGTTTTTTAAACCATCAACTGCAGGATGGCTAAACATATTAGGGCATGTCAGTGTAATGAAATAATGTTGCTCAATAAGAAATGACAAAATGGGCAATTTCAGTGAAACCTGGAGAGACTTGTATCAACTAATACAGAGTGAAGCAAGCAGAACCAGAAGAACAATTTATACAATAACAACATTACAAAGAAAATCAACTTTAAAATATTAAGAGCTGTATTTAATGCCATGGCCAACCAGGATTCCTGAGCACCTATAAGAAAAGCTGCTATCCACCTCTTGACAGAGAGCCTCAGGGTACAGAAGGAAACGTATTTTTAGAACATGGATTTTATGGAAATGTGTTTTGCTTGACTGAATATTTATTACAAGGATTTTGTTTTTCTTTTCCTTTTTTCAATGGGGGGAGGGATAGAAGTTATAAGAAAAAGATAGTTCTGAAATTGCAAAAAAAAAAGGAGGATTTAAGCATTTTTATGCATAGAAGAAAACACAAATAGCTTTGAAAGTTATGGGTTGAATTTAATATTTCATATTTTATATTATCCTGAAAATATATATTATTTAATCATTTAAAAGGGATAACAAGCTATACCTGATATTAAGTTTTATGGATGTCCTCTTTTTCACTAGAAAAGTAGAATCAAAGATCCACTTTGTAATGGAAATGCTTATTTTATTTGGTTTTGTTAAGAAATTAAAAATAGATAAATGTATGGATAGATAAATCAATGAATTAATGAGTAAACAGATGAGATAGGTGGGTGAGTAGGTGGATAAATAGATGGATGGCTGAAAAGTTCCAAGTTTGAATGATTGGAAGAATAGCTGTGTCATTCACAGAAACAGGACAGTTAGGAGGGAGGTGAAGGTTTTGGAGGAAAAAGTTCGCCCATAGTCCCACAGAGGCTTTCCACTCTCACACAGGCACACTTCAGAATTTTAATTTCTCTCATCTCTCCTTACTCCCTCATGGCTGAAGGTGGCAGGGTACCATGAGGGAAAAAGATATGAGAGATCTTGAAGTCATAATCAAGGTGAACAAAAGTAAAAGGAGGGCCTGTTGAATTTGGGGGGAAAGTAGAGGAGAAACCCAGAGATCATTGCCATTTAGTCTTCTCTAGTTTTCTTGGTGTTGGATTTTTTTTCCCTTCTTGGAAATAAAGGCTCAAAGGCTGATTTCCAAAAAGCCTGGAAAGACTCACATGAACTGATGCTGAGTGAAGTGAGTAGAACAAGGAGAACATTGTACAAAGTATCAGCACGATTATGTGATGCTCAACTGTGATAGACATGTCTTCTCACTAATGCTGTCTTCATCCAGAGAGAGAACTAAGGAGACTGAATGTGGATCGAAGCCTAGTATTTTCACCATTTTTGTTTGTGATTTCTTTCTCGCAGTTTTCCCCTTTTATTCTGAATTTTTCTTTCAGAGCTTGACTAGTATGGAAATACATTTAAAATGATTGTATTCATATAACCTATATCATCTTTCTTGCTGTTTTGAGGAGGGGTGAAGATAAGAGAAAGAGGAAGAAAAAATTGGAACACAAAATCTTACATTCATTTGAATGTTGAAAATTATCTTTACATGTATTTGGAAAAATAAAATACTATTGAGGAAAAAAAAGAAAAAAGACTCAGGTTGCCTTGTGACCTGGTACCCAGGAAAGCTAGCATTTCCTCTCAATTCAATGAATTAAGATCCTATCACATGCTCAGGATTCTTTTAGACACTGAGGAGATACAAAAACACAAATAAAAGGTCCTCTGCTCTCCAAGGGACTTCATTCTGTTGGGGAGGGGACAGTGAGGGTGGGATGGGAAGTATATAATATATGCACTAGCATAATTCAAAGAAAATTGAAAAGGAAAACTTCACAACTAGAGAGGAGGGAATGTGGAAATCTGGGGAGGTTTCGTGAAGAAAGGGACACTTAAGCTTCCCAGGAGATTTTGCGTACAGAATTCTGGCTTTGGATATTAGGAGCTTGGATTCTATTTTGGATAATTACTACGAGTGACATTGGGTAAGTCGCTCTCTCTCATTCTCTGCTTCTCCATCTCTACAGTGAGACTAGTAGTGCATGTAAAAGACTTTATGAACCTTAGTGCTCCATAAAGTGAGCTATTGTTTTTAGCTGAGCCTTGGTGTAAGATAAGGAGCAGAAGAGGCAGAAATGAAGGAGCAGTACATTCTAAGAATGCCCGGTTTGTATCAGAAGTGGCTGGTACAAAACCAGGAGAACATTGTACACAATAATAACAAGATTATGTGATGATCAATTGTGATGGATGTGGCTCTTTTCAACAATGCGGTGATTCAAGGCAATTCCAAGGATTTGGGTTGGAAAATGCCATCTGCATCCAGAGAGATGGAAACTGAATGTGGACCAATGAAAAAAAAATCAAAGAAAAAAAAAAAAGAAGAAATGATCTATTACCACTCAGGCCCGAACAGGAATTGCTTCTGCATCCCTGACTTCTCCAAGCATCCCCTTTTGTCTCTTAAATTCAATATTGTGTCTTCTTATAGTGTAGTTGAGAAGAAATTAGAATCTTCCTTTGGATGGCAGCAGTGGGAATGGAAGGAGGAAGGAAGACAAATTTGAAAGAAATGATAGCACTGGAATCAAAAGGAATTGGCAAGTCATTGGCAGGGGTGGGGTAAGAGAGAGAGAAAAGATGACTGACTGCAAAGTTTTGAGCCTGAATACTCAGGAGGCAGTTAAGTGGAACAGTAGATAGAGAGCTGGACCTGGAGTCAGGAAAACTCATCTTCCTGAATTCAAATCTGGTCTCGGACACTTTCTAGCTGTGACCCTGGGCAAGGCACGTTAGCCCTGCATGCCTTAGTTTCTCGTTTGTAAAATGAGCTGGAGAAGGAAATGGCAAATCACTCCAGTATCTTTGCAAGAAAACCCCAAATGAGATGATGAAGAGTCAGATGTGCTAAAACAACTGAACAGCAGCAAATTCAGGAGGATGGTAGTGATGTCCCGAGAACTGGAAAAGTTAGGGGGAGCCTGGCAGAGAAGTGATGGACAGAATGAGACACCATTTTGGGGCGTAGCCAGTGCAGGAATTTGCTTTGCTTGAACACCTGCTTGTTGTATGAGTTTTTTCCCCCAAGGAAAATAAGAATAGGAAAGGGAAAAAATAGATCCTTGATCATTAAAAAGTAAATAAATAAATTGAAAGTAAAGCAAAAATTTAAGGGGAAAATAGATTTTATGGGGAGTTCTGGTATAGGTTATTTTTCCCTTGAAACACTGACAGTACAGCTAAGTAGAAAAATAATAATTTACTATAAAGGATCATAAATTTAGAGTGAGAAAGTACTTTAGGGGAACTTAGATGGCACAATGGATAGAGCACTAGCTGGGAGTTAGGAGGACCTCAAACAATTAACACTTACTAACTGTGTGACGAGTCACTTAACCCCATTTCCTCACAAAAAAAAAAAAAAAAGTATCTTATAAGTCATGTTGTCTACGTTAGAATAGGAGTTTCCCCCACTGCTCTTGACTTCTAAGTGTCTCCTTCTGTATCCTTCATGTTTAGTTTCCTTTTATGGAGTTCAAAATTATTTTTAAAAAAAAGTTCTCCAAGGGATAAAATTTCAGATATCAGGGAAATAAATTTCCTTAGGGAGAAGATTTTTATTCTCTGATGATGCTGAATGAGCAAGGTGTCACTGGCAGGTGATAATTAGAATATGGGAGATTATTCTATTGTTCCAATGTTTTAAAGTATTTCTGGAAATAATTTGTTCTTCCCCGGACTGTCACCGATACAGATTTAGCCCCAACCTGCAGATGCCACCAAGACACAAGTTTGTTCTGGTGTTCTGGTCCCCCTGAGAGAAAAAAAGATCTTTATTCTATCTAACCACAGGGTCTCCGGCTCTGATCACATGTTGGGTTCCAGGAAGCCTCACTTTCCTGGACTCTCCCCCTCTCCCCACAATGATCTCAAGGTCTATCTCTATCTTCATTTGTATTAAAAGGGGAAGAGGGTCTAGAGCAAAGAAGAAGATTTTCGCACGTCCCACCCTGGCCAGACCACATCTGGAGCTCCATGACGGGCTCTCCGTTTTGGGGAGAACACTGACAAACTGGAGCCCCTCCCAAGGACGCGACAGAGATGACCACAGTCTATGCCATATGCGGAGGAGGCGAAGGAACGAGGAGATGTTAAAGATGAGGACACTTAGAAGGAACAGGAAAACTGTTCAAGTAGTTATAGAACAGTCACACCAAAGAAGGATTCACTATGTAATGCTGGACCCTAGAGGACAGAGCTAAGAGCAGCCAGTGCGAGTGAGAGAGGCAAATTTCAGCAACTCCCCAAAGGGGAGAATGCTCCCAAAGCTAAGGGTTCTTTGTGACTGGAAGTCTTCAGGGGAGAGGGGATGGCGACTAGTGTTCTCTGATCTCCTATCCACTGATGGTGCGGTCTCTGGTCCTCCCCGTGGGCTTTCCCTGCCAAACCAGCATTCTCACCATCTTCCAAGCCTTCTCCAGTCCTGCCTTTCCTGCAAATCCTCCCTTCTCCAGGAAGCCTTCCTGATTTCTCCATGACTCACTCTGTCTTACTTTCTTTTCTTCTCATTTGTCCTGGAGTGTTAGAGTTCAGTTTTAATTTCACTGTTTGGGTCTAGTTGTTTTCATCTTGACTTCCTCCATTAGACTAAAAGCTCCTTGAGGGCAGGACTGGTTTTTTTGGTTTGTTTTGTTTTTTGCCTTTCTTTGTATCATTAGCACTTAACTCAGAACCTGGAGCTCACTGTATATATAGTAGGTACATTCACATTTATAATCGTTTCCAAATATACTCTCCCCTTCACATACTCACTGAGTTTTCTTTTTTAAAAAAAATTCCTCAAAGCTAAGTGACCCATTGACTATCCAACAAGATATGTGACATTCCAGATCCACGGGCTCCCTTCTCTCCTCTGAAAGGAGAAAGTAACTACATTTCCTCACTGTCTCTTTGGAGTCAAAATTGGCCATTAGGATCTTAGAGTTCAGTTTTATTTTGTCGTTTGTATCTAGTTGCTTTCATTTCATCTCCCCCCATTAGATTATAAGCTCTCTGAGAGCAGGACTGGTTTTTGCCTTTCTTTGTATCATCAGCACCAGAAGCATAGTAGGTACTTAGTAGATGCATTAGACAAACTGACTTTATTCTTTTCATTTACAGTGCAATTGTCATAGCATATATCGTTTTTCTGATTCTGCTCATTTATTCTATATATGTTTATATATTTCCTACTTTTCTCTGAATTTCTCTTATTTGGTTTCTTATGGCATAACAATATTCCATGACATCCCCGCGCCATCGTTTGTTTGTATTGCAATGTGGTGCATTGGATAGAAAGCTGACCTTGAAGCCAGGAAGACTTGAGTCAGGTGCAGTCTTTTTGGGTGATCTGGCAAATCAACGATCTCTCAGAATCCCAGACAATCCTCTAAAACTCTGATTTGTGGATATGTTGACCTGCACTGGCAGAGGGCACTTCCTTCTGCAGGAGTTGTCAATGAGATCTCAGGTCCAGTTCCTTGTCATATATACACCAAATTCTTCCTAATCTATCTCATTTGTTCTTCCCAATAACTACATGAGGTGTGTGGAGCAACAGTATTTTCCTTTTTTTCCTGAGGGAGAAGCCAGAGAGGTTCAGCCTTCCCACCTCCCTTCCCTCCCTGCCCATACTCAGAAACTGACCTCCTCCTTTTCTTTCTCTTCCTTCTCCCTCCCTTCCTCCTCCTTCTCTTCCTATTTCACAAGGTACTTTTCCTGTGCCTTTGCACTGATCTCATGCTCCTTTGTACTGTTCTACCTGTGACAAAGGAAGGTCAGGGTCTGTGTTGTCAATAAATTCATACTTTTTGTTGTTGTTCAGTTGCTTCAGAAATGTCTGATTCTTTGTGACCCAATTTGGAGTTTTCTCAACAAAAATGCTAGAGTGTTTTGTCATTTCCATCTCTAGTTCATTTTACAGATGAGTAAACTGAGGCAAACAGGGTGAAGTGACTTATCCAGGGTCATCCAGCTAGTAAGTGTCTGAGGTCAGATTTGAGTCTTCCTGACTCCAGGCCTGGTGCTCTACTCACTGTGCCACTGAGCTGTCCAAATCCATACTTAGTGATAGTAGGAAAAGGAGAACTCAGGATTCCTGAATCCCCATGCAGTGTTCTTTCCTCTGCGCCAACATGGAGGTCAAGGCTCTTCCTGGGACATAGAAGAGAGTCAGAATATAATCTTTCATCAGTATGCTTTTATTAAGTTTTTTCCTCCTATTCAGGTCCCAAATGACAAATCCTCTTCTTTCTCCCCTGGAGAAGTCCTCAAGAGTCTTTCCTCTTTGCCAAGATACCTAAAAATCACCAGACTGGGTCTCTTTGCCAATTTTTGTCACTAGCAAGGAAGGACATGGGCTAAATCCTCCCTTCTCATAGAGGAGAAAACTCATGTCCTTGGACCCTAAGACTTGAGTCAAATCAGTAACCTTATTAAGTGCCTACTATGTGCCAGGCTCTGTGCTAGGTCCTGGGAAAAATACGAGAGGAAAAGTTATTTTAAAACAAACAAACAAAAACCAGAACCAGGATGCTCTGGGGTATAATCCCTTCTTATTTTTATTTTTATTTTGTTAGGGAACCTCTTAAAACCTAGGTCCCATAATGGAATCTTGGCTAGCACAGTGGTCCCTCAGTCTCAGAAAAGGTTTTCTTTTGCCCCAGAGGCTCCCACAAAGGAGAATAGAGTTGGGGGCACTAAAGGGAATGGGGGCTGATTGCTCAATTGATGACCCCAAGGGCTTCCTGAGGTCTGCCTTCACCACTGGGTGTTATCACTGACGCCCAGCTGAGATCAGGGGAGATGAGGTGATGACCGAATGGCTTGGGGAAGGGGAAGGACCAAGAAGAAACGGTAACTTCCCTAGTGGCCAGCCAGCCAGGCCTGCTGCTCGGGGAGATAAAGGCCCATCTGATTTTGGGGTCTCCATGAGAAGCCAACTGGGCCCCGTGGTTGGGGGGAGCTCCAGAATGGGGAGAGGGAAACAAGGAAAATAAATGGGTTTGAGAAGACAAGTGAGCCCTGGTCAGGGGTGAGTGGGAGGTTGGAAGGCAGGTTTGGGGATGCTTGGGATTGGGGGGCTTGGAGCTTGATAAAAAATTCCCATTCTGTCAAATATCCTGACAGTTGCCCCTTAACCTCTGACTCCTGCAAACTGAGATAGATTGTGCTCCTCCATCTTCTTAGATGGCAGCTCTGCCCATGCTTTATCTAGCTATCTTGTTCTTCCATCTCTTCACCACCAAGTTTGGGCCCCTGGGGATGACAGGGACACGGGAACAAGCCTCCTATAAAGTGGCCACAGGGTCGGACCTATTCTCTTGACGGTCTCTCCGTTTGGGCAGCCAGATCAGCAAGCCAAGCTCAGAACCTAGAACCGAGCCTCTAGAACTGAACAGTTGGCAGGAGCCTTTGAGATCTTTCCATCTTTTTTTTCCCAGAAAAGGAAACTGAGGACCCCAGACGTGTCCAAGTTCGCAGAGGTAATAGGAGATTGGTTTTTCTGAACCTAAAATCCAATTCTCATTCAACTACAATTTGAGTCCAGCCATTCAGGCAGTTCTGGGGAAAAGGCAACCTTAAGCTAAGGTTAACACCTTCATCAACAGGCCTGATGGTCCAGCCCAGTTCAGGCTGGGAAGAGAGAGCCCCATGGCTAAGACATCCAAGATGAGCAGTCCTGTGACAGGTTCACTGGCTATTAGAGGCAGAAGGGACCCAGGGCCTGATTTTGTGTACCCCCACCTCATTTTACAGTGTAGACCCAGAAAAAGAAAAGGTTTCTCCTAAGACCACATAGTAAGTTACAGAACCCAGATCTCCTGTCACCCAGCCCAAAATGTTCTCCACTGTTTCTTTCTCTTCCCTATCTCTTGATGGAGGAGGAGGAAGAAAGAAAAAATGGACATTTTCATTGCCCCTCCCACCTCCAGGCGCGACTGTAGTTGGGGATCTGCTGGTCTCTAAGGAAGGAATCAAGTAAAATAAAATCCATACTTGAAAAGAATGTTTGAAAATGTCCTGTCTAACTATTCATCTCTCTCTTGTTTCTTTTCCTCACCAGCTCCCCCAAACTTAAGATCTCATCATCCTTTAATCCCTCACAGTCAGCCATCACCCAACTTCTCTTCTCTTCCCTGCTCCCTCGCCATAGCAAGTCTGTCTTTTCCTCTGTCTTTGTCCATGGCTCTGTCTTTGTTTCCCTCTCTCCTCGTCTCTCTGTCTCTCTGCCTATCTCTGTTTCTGTTTATCTTTATCTCTATTACTACCTGTCTCTCTCTCTCTCCCCCTCTCTTCTTTTCTCAGTGTTTCTCTCTCTCTCCTTTCTCTCTCTTTTTCTTCTTGCTCCTCTCTATTTTTTTCTCTCACTGTCTCTTTGTCCCTTCTTCTCCCTATCTCCCTTCTTGTCACTGTTTCTATCTTTCTGTCTGTCTGTATCTCCCTCTCTGTCTCTTTCTGCTTCTATTTATCTCTCTGTTACTGTTCTTCTGTTTCTTCTCTTCCTTCCTTCCTCTCTCTCTCTGTATGTGTGCATGTCTCTGT
>NC_067398.1:58291506-58296506 GCF_016432865.1 Antechinus flavipes
CCCTAATGGAAGAAGAAGGGGGAAAAAACCCTTCAATGGTTCCCCAGCGATGGAATATAAGACAGAGAAGGACTAGAGGGTGAGAGCCTTGGGGGCTTGCCCAGGAAGGGCAGGTCTGCATCAGGGAGTAGGGCTTCAGTGGAAATCTGGGGGAAGGGAGGCCATCAATTATTCCTTCACAATGGTATCTAGATACACTACACAACGCATGTTAAACATGTCAATACCCCACCTGCTACCATGTTCCCCATTTGTCTTTGGCTCCTCGAGCCACATCTCCTTTCCCAAAGGGCACTTTTAGAGAGTCCTTTTTCAGAGCTGAAACTCCCCATCTCCCCCAGCCCTGTCCCTTATCCACTACGCCTTCCTCCAGCTCCTTCGTCCGTTTCCCAAACTAATTTGTCCATTGAACGCCTGGGGATGAATTTGGGAGTGGAGAATAGGCAGAGGGGCAAAATGATGCTCAGTTCATTTGGGGTGAAGTGGGCGCAGATCTAGATCCTTTCACCCGCCACTGATCCAAAACACCCTATGCGAAGGCCTCCACATCACTTGGGATCACAATCCCAAGAGCAAACGGGAGAGGATTCTAAATTTAATACCCAAAAATGAGTGCATAAAGTAGAAAAAAGTTTTGATTTGTTAATAAATTAATGAGAGAGTAAATATTTTAGAGAGAAAATATTGCTAATATTCATATCACTCATGGCTCCAGTGTGCTGAGAAATACATTGGGAAATGGCAATCTAGGGGTTTTTATAATTATTCTCTGAAGAAAGTTGGGAAGTAATGAGCTCCCTGTCCCGGAGTATCACGCCCAGCCACAAAGGCTGGGTAATGACCTATCAGGGGTGTGGTAGATGGGGGTTCTGGGGTGAGGGATTGAACTAGGTTAACTTTGTGTTTCCTTCCAACTCCAAGAGTCTATTCCGAAATTCTAAATTGATGATTCTAAGAATCCTTAGCCATCCATAGACATCAGTGATAAACCGGTGCCAGATCCCCCAGGAGGATCATTTCCAGTGGACATCCCAGAAAGAACAGGAGGACATAGATCTTCGTGAATCCCTCATCCTGTCTCCCAACCACCTTTACAATGAAATGGTTGGGGTTTTTTCCCAGAAATTCTGGCGGATTTTTTTCTTTCACTTTTTTCTGAATAAGCTCATTTAAATCTCTTCCAGCAGCTGGCATTAATTTTCTTGCTGCTGACCCTCCTGTCCAGGCCATCCATCCGGGAGAAGAGGCCCCCAATTAGCATCAGCAGAATGGAAAGCTCTGGAATTTGTATGCCGTCCTTTGGACACTTGACAGGTTTCTGGCCCTAGGCAGGGGGAAGGAGTGTTGGGGACCTTCCCCGTCCGGCATCCTGGGAGAGACTGGCAGGTGACAGACTCTGGCTTCCCACAAAAATGGGCTAAACATCTGTGCTGGGAGTCTGATATCCGGCCCTTTGTCCCACTTCTTCCCCGGACCCCCTTCTTAAGGGATCTAAAGCCACAAATGGATCACAAAGATGGTTTCCAGCCCAGGGCCCCTCCAGGAAGCAGAGTCGAGTGAATACCGAGTTTGGAGCCATGAATCCTGGGTTCAAATATTGTCTCTATTACTTGCCTGCTGAGTGCTCCAAAGCAGTTTCCCCATTTGGATGTGAATGGGGAACTGAACTCTGTGCTTTAAATGCTGTAACCCAGATAAGCTGAGGTCTGCTGGGACATATGTTTAGGAAGGAAAAAGGATTTCTTTCTGGATTGAGGGGTAAGAGATTATGGAAGACTGGGTTTGGGAGGAGAATGAGGGGAAGAGGAGGTGGTTTGAAAAAGATGGGCTTCCTGGAGAGACTTACACAAACTGATGCTGAGTGAAACGAGCAGGACCAGCAGATCATTATACACGGCAACAACAATACTATATGATGATCAATTCTGATGGACCTGGCCATCTTCAGCAAAGAGATGAACCAAATCAGTTCCAATGGAGCAGTAATGAACTGAACCAGCTACGCCCAGCAAAAGAACTCTGGGACATGACTATGAACCACTACATAGAATTCCCAATCCCTCTATTTTTGTCCGCCTGCATTTTTTATTTCCTTCACAGGCTAATTATACACTATTTTCAGAGTCCGATTCTTTTTGCACAGCAAAATAACTGTCTGGACATATATACTTATATTGTATTTAACATATACTTTAACATATTTAACATGTATTGGTCATCCTGCCATGTGGGGGAAGGGATGGGGGGAAGGAGGGAAAAATTGGAACAAAAGGTTTGGCAATTGTCAATGTTGTAAAATTACCCATGCATATAACTTGTAAATAAAAAAACCATAATTAAAAAAAAAAGAAAAGAAAAGAAAAAAGAGAGAAGCAAAAAAAAAAAAGAAAAGAAAAGAAAAGAAAAGAAAAGAAAAGAAAAGAAAAGAAAAAAGAAAAAGATGGGCTTCATAGCACACTTTAATTCAAGTTAACAAGCATTTATGAAGTACCCTATGTGTTGGGCCCTGGCTTAAAATTGGGACTACAAATGAGAAAGCAAACACTCTTATAGTTTGTTTCATTATCAAAGTTTCATTCCTAGAAGCAGTACCACAAAACACTGAAAGGTTAAGCATGTCCTAAGAACCTATTGTGGAGCTTCCCGTGGCAGGGAGACAGAACCTCCAGAACATGAACCTTTGCGCACAGGATACTCTGAGGCCAGTGCTGGGGGCCCAGATACCTGAGGGCCTGGCCCAGTTTTGGAGGAGCCCATCAGGAATATGGGTGGAAGGAGAGATTGATAAAGCAAGTCGACATCTGGGAACTTCCTATGTTAAATAAGCATTCTCACTAATTAGGTGCGAAGCTTATTTGGTTCTTTGGTGATTACAAATGCCATCACTGCCCTCTAAGTTTTAACACCCCAGTCCTGAGCTCCAGCTGCCTCGCCCCAGTTCTTGCTCTTGGACAGAGTTTCCAGTGAATGGGGTCTTTTGAGTAATTGAAGATCAAGGTGGTTCCAGCTCAATTCAATAAATATTTAAATGTCAAGCAGAGAGGCAACATGGTATCTGGATGGAATGAGCTAGGGGGATCCGGAGAGGGAAGGGATTGGTCCGGAGCTGCAGAGATGTGGAAGCAGCATGGTTGGGCCAGATGTGACTCCAAACCCAGTGTTCTGGTGCTCCACGGAAGGGCTGCTTCCAAGCACAAGCCACGGAATCTCAGTGGGAAGAAAGGGCGGTGCTCGTCCAGTCCGACTTGTGCCCCTCTGGATTACCTCCAGAGACCCAGCAAGGGGACAGCTGCTCTCGGCGTGGAGATCCCCCGGAAGGGGAAACCCACTCCACCTTCGGTCAGCCTTCCTCTCTAGAAAGTTTTTCCTGACATCCACCCTAAATCTTCCTCTCTACAACTCCCATCATCAGCTCTTACTGCTGCCTTCTGGGGCCAAGCAGAAAAATCTACTCCTCTTCTATTTGAGTCCATCTTCCTCTCAGCTGCCAAAAAGGCTTTCCTAGATGAACAGTCTAACAGGTCCCCATTCTCTCTTCCATAAAGCCCGCTGGCTCTCTACACCTCCAGAATCCTCTGCTGAGGATACAAAGCCATTCATCAGCTGGTCTCTTCCCGCTTTCCCAGCCTTCTACATCTTGCACATACTCTGTGACCCCCGGATGCTGGTCTTCTTGATGTCCCTCCCATGAGACTCTCTCTCCTGACTCCAGGAAGTTTCCCTTGTCCCAAGTGCTGTCTCTGGTCATCTTTTTCTCCCGGATTCCCCGACTTTCTTTAAGTCCCAACTAAAATGCCAGGCTACAAAATGCATTTCTCATTCCCCTCAATGCTGGCACCTTCCCTCTAATAATTATCTCCATTTTATCCTGTCTATATCTTGTTTGCATATAATTGTTTGCAGGTTGTCTCCATCATCAGCCTCCAGCTCCCTGAGAAGCTGTCCTTCTCTGTATCCCAAGAGCTTAGCACAATGCCTGGTACATAGAAAGTCTCTGTCTCTGACTCTGTCTCTCTTTGTCTCTCTGTCTCTGTCTCTCTCTGTCTCCCTCTCTCTCTCTGTTTCTGTCTCTGTCTCTGTGTCTCTCTCTGTCTCTGTCTCTCTCTGTGTCTCTCTTTGTCTCTGTCTCTCTCTGTGTCTCTCTTTGTCTCTGTCTCTGTCTCTCTGTCTGTCTGCCTCTCTCTCTCTCACCCCTTACTCTCTCCCCTTAATTTCTACATAGTAAGTGTGCTTCTTGGCTGCCCTGAGCCATCTCTTCTCCAGGCTAACCATTGTTATTTCTTTCAGATGACCTCACTATTGCATGATCTGAGGCCATTCTGCTTGCGTCCCTCTGGATAGTTATCCTATCAATAGGCCTTCTAAAAGAAGAAGGAGGACAGAACTCAGTGCTTCAGGTGTGCTCTGACCAGAGCAAGTTATTTTGGGACTGGGACTGGACACAAACTCTCATTTGACATAGCCTAAGGATGCCTTTTGGGCTGTCACACAGAGCTCAAATTGAGCTTACAATCTAACAGAAACCCAGTTCTTTTTCAGACTGACTCCAATCAAACCACGCTACCTCCATTTTGTAGTTGTGAGATTGATTTTTTTCTTTCTTTCTTTTTGCTGAGGCCATTGGGGTGAAGTGGCTTGCCCAGGGTCATACAGCCAGGACGTGTTAAGTATCTGAGATCAGATTAGAACTCAGGTCCTCCTGACTTTAGGGCGGGTGCTCTACCCACTGCACCAAATAGCTGCCCCTGTGAGACTGATTTTTTAAAAATCTAAGTATGTATGGAGGTTTATAATTATCTCTATTAAACTGGATTGGCTTGGATTCTGTGCAACATTGTAACTATCAAAGATCTTTTGTTCATCTAACATGTTTATTCTTTTTCTTATGCTTTTATATAAGTCAGAATGTTAATCCACAGGGGACCAAAGACAGATCACTGAGACACTGCATTAAACACCTCTTTTCAAATTTATACTCAACCATGCATGACTTCTTGTTG
>NC_067398.1:60111506-60129006 GCF_016432865.1 Antechinus flavipes
AATAATAAATAAAAGACAATAAATAATAAATAAATAGCTATATATCTATGTTTAAATGCTTTGTTCCTCCCTCTCTCCCTCCTTCCTTCCTACCTCCTTCCTTTCCTCCCTTCTTCCCTTCCTCTCTCCTCCCCTCCCTCCTTTCTCTCTCCCTCCCTCCCTCCCTCTTTTTTTCTCTCTTCCTCCCTCCCTCCCTTTGTTCCTCCCTTTCTTTCTTCCCTCCCTCCCTTCCTTCTTTCCTTCCTTCCTCCCTTCCTTCCTTCCTATTTCCTGTGGAGCTCTCTGTCTCTGTCTCTCAATGAGCTATAGCCTGCTCCTGTTGGAAAGGGCACAACCACTTAGGCATAACCACTGAAAATCCTATTGATGCTGTCATAACCTAGTTTAACATCATTCATCTGGGAAAAGACAAAGTTTTAAGAGCAGAACCATGCATTTCTTTCATGGTAGATTTTAATATTCGTCTTTCTTACTTAGAAAATTATTGGCTTCATTGATGGTGGAAACCCATTAGTTCTCTAATAAGGAAAATGCAAAATGTTTGAAATGCCCTCCAGCTACAATTTTTCAATAATGAAATAATTTCCATAAGTTGGTATCAGTTAAAATGAAGTGATTATTCCTATTTTCATCTCCTACTAAACTCAATCAGGAAGAAATACCACTTGGGTACCAAAAGGAACAGTGGCAATGTGATGTGGCTGCCTCAAGGGAGAGGAGCAGATTCTAAATAGATGGAGGTATTGAATATTGACAATAATATGTAGTCCCTGGTTTATTCCCTCTCGCATGTAGACTCCAGAACAGCCATCCCAAATTTGAGGCCCTCTGGGCTTTAGTAGCTGCTTAAAACTATAGTTCATGAATCCATATTTATGTGTTTACTTTTATGAGTCAAATGACACATTAATTCAAAACCAAAAACATTTAGGCAAATAATATAGCAAATAAAAAGAAAAGAAATTCCCATTCTATATATGAATTACATACTTACACAGATTATCATATCAACAATGAGGGAAGATGCGCATATAGAGAATGCATGTGATTAGGAAATAGACAGGAAGGGAATGACCAAGGCACATTCATGGAAGACACATAAAAAGGAAACAACTGTGGCCATGGTGACTCATATCTTCAATGTTTTAGATGCCTTTTGGTGATATCATCATGATGCTCTTTGCTGAACATTTTATCTCTACTTTCCACCAAGCATCCATTCTTTCTTCTAGACATTTATGTTCATCTAATAGAATCCCAAGATCAAATTTAGGACTTAAGATCATCAAGTCTGACTCCCTCTTTTTATAGATAAGAAAACTGAAACTCTGAAAAGTTAAGTGAATTGTCCAGAGATATACAGTTAGTGTCAGAGGAAGGACTGCAATCCATCTCTTTCTAATTTCAAACTTAGACTCTAGACCAGTGGTTCTCAAACTTTTGTTCTCAGTATCTTTATCCTATTAAAAATTATTGAGGATCTTTCCAAAGAGTTTTTGTTTATCTGGATTGTATTTATAGACATTTACCATATTGGAAATAAAAACTATTTTTGAATTTATAGACCCTCTAAAAGGGTTTTGGAGCTCCCCAGGATTATCTAGACCATACTTTGAGAACCACTGCTCTAGATCATACCGCCCTGCCTCCTGTCTTGGTGTCTATATCCTTCTCTAGGCAACTTGGTTTTGGATTTCTTCTCTTTAGGACTTCCTATTGGCTATCAACTTCCTTATGCTAAAATGAAGTGACCAGAAAGCCTCTACCTGATAAGGGTGGACCAATTTAGTCATAGATGAAGTTCAGAACAACCACATGGATAAATAAAAGTCAGATGGAATTTTTCCAGTTTAACATTAGGTCTGTGCTTTGGAATTTGTATTTGTCTGTGCTTTATTTGGGGGTTGAATCAAAAACTTTTTTCCTAGATAACTATATGACTGAGACTTAAAATTTCTTTACAATGCTGGTGTAATCCCTATAGAGTCCCCTGTCCTCTGAATCTCATTTGGTCAAAGAAACTCACCAGAGCAGTGTGAGGGATGAGAAAGCTAAGACTCAAAAGGTGCCCAAGGTGATAAAGGTGAATTTAAGAAAAACATTAGCTAAGCAAAGGAAGTGAGATCATTTGTTCTTCAGCCTCCTGACTCACATTCTTGCTTTTATTATGTATATCCATCATACATACACATTATATATATATATATATATTATGTATATATATATACACATATAAAATATATATATAAATACACATACATACATATATATATACATACATATATATATATATATACACACATGTACAAAAAAACCCAGTTTTTGTTTTTTATTATAAATAATGCAAAACATCAGGTCCCACAAATAAAAGTAATCATATGACTCTTCTTAACAGCAAAAGAATGGTCCAAATAGAGCTCCCTCAAGCTCTTCTAGGGCTCAGATTCTGTGAATATCAGTCTAGTAGTTCAGAAAGTCGTAAATCACAAGATCATAGATTTAAAGCTGGAATGACCCTTGGAAAATATCTTGTCTAACTGTTTCATTAAGGGCAAATAAGTGGCACAGTGGAGGGAGTGCTGGGCCTTGAGTCAGGAAGACACATCTTCCTGAATTCAAACTTGTTCTGACACTTGTTAACTGTGTGACCTTGAGCAAGCCACTTAACCCCATTTGCCTCAGTTTCCTCATCTGTGGAGAAGGAATGGCCAGCCACTCCAGTATTTTGCCAAGAAATACTGGGATCACAAAGCATTAGACACAATGGAAAAATGATTAACCAACAAAGGACAACTTCATTATAAGAAGAACAGAAAGTCAGTCATTCAACAAGCTGTGTTAAGTGTGAGGCAAGCAAAGAAAGGCAAAAATACTCCCTTCTCTCAAGAAGCTCACATTCAAGTGAGGAAGGCAACGTGGAAATAACTAGATAAATTTTAGTAGATGGAAGGTAATCTGAGAGGAGAAGGCACTAGCGTCTGACAGGACCTGGAAAGGCCTCTGCAGAAAATAACATCTGAACTGAGTCTTGAAGAAAATGAGGGAAATTAAGATGTATAGGTGAGGGAGGAATTCCAAGCCTAGAGGAGAGAGCCTGTACAAAGAGGAGGAGACAGCGAATGGATCTGCCCTGATAAACAGAGGTGAACTGATTGGCCCAAAATAATAAGTAGGAAAGTCTGGTTTCTATCCCACATCCTCTAACTCTAATTTCAATGTTTTTTCCAGTATACTAAAGCTATTGTGATGTTGTCATCTCAGGGCTCAGATTCAAATCCTGTTGATACCTCCTAGCTGTGAAATGTTGTCTGGGCTTTTAATCACTCAGATTTTACATCTTAAAAAAGAGATACTCTAAAGTGCCTTTAGTGCATGCATTTTTTATGTTTTGAGGCTGAAATTATATAATGCATGTAAAAACCTTAATATAATATGTAAATATCCTATATTATTAAATCATATTGCTGCTCTAGCCAGGGAAAAGCCTCTTCCACATGTTCCCTTTCACCTATCACCCTGATCCACTGACCTCACTATTCCCCTGCCTGACCTGAAATGGTTTCAAATATCCAAGGGGTCCCCAAAGAAAGGGAACTGCCTCTGTCTTGTACATGAGGATTGTACCAATGGGAAAGGCTGGTAGCTACAGGTACACAGGGGATGTGTCTTTGCCTCCTTCCCCACCTCCCACTGACCTCAGGAGTGAGAGCACAGCTTAGCTGTGGGTCATAATCTCCTTATATAATGAAGGAAGAAACAGTCAGACAAGGTCAGAGAGGTTTACAGACAATAACCTCTTTGGGGGATGGGAGGGAGGGATAAGAGGGTTAGTTGGCTGAAGGACCCCAAGCCCATCATGCTCCTGAACTTTTAGTTGTCACCTCATGAGGGAACTTCTAGCTAAGGAGAAAAGGAGAGTTACTTTGGCCTGGCAGGATGGGGAGGAAGCAAGAACATTTGAAAGAAAGTACAGCCCTTTGAAGTATGACTCGTCAGTTTTGTCACTATCAATCAATCATTAAATCCATGACAATTATTAAGTTCCCACACTGTGAAAACTACTGTCCTAAGTGTTAGGGGCTACAAAATACAGAGAATGAAAGAATCCCTACTGAAAAGAAGTTTACATTCCATCAACTTAACTGTACCAAGGTCTTTGTCATACAATGAAGCAATGGCTGCTCTCCAGGAGTTTACACTCTAAAGGTGGAAACGACAAGTACATATACAAATATATTTAATATAAATAGAAAGTTAATAAACACACCTCTATAATGTACTTTAAAACTAGGCAAGTATGGAAGAGACTAGCAATTGGGGCACTTAGAGAAGGCTTCACTTAGAAAATAGTCCCAAGGCAAGATCCATTTGATCCGTATTTGAGTCCTAATTGATTCAGATTGAATGTAAATGGAATCATTTCTACTTTGTCCAGAAACCCTGAGAGTTTTTCCCTCCCAGATTTATTTATTTAGATTTTTTTGACTAAATAAAAGGAGAGATTTATTGATTCACATTACTACCTAGTCTTATCTTCAAAAGGCCAAGATCTCCCATTGCATCTCTGGTCATTCTGATTTATATCTGGCCATTGGACCCAAAGGGCTCTGGAGGGAAAAGTGAGGTAGGAGACCTCCCAGAATCCTCCCTCACTGAGATCCAACTCACTTGCATTTCATAGCATCACCTCCCTGATGGCATGAGTTTTCTTTGAGGACAAAGAACCAAAAAAGCACCTCCACCACCACTACCAATTCCAAGCACAGAGAACAGTCTTACAGAGGTATATATAATCTCAGCCAGCCCCTCCCATCTGTCTGGCAATCCTTTTATTTTTTTTTCTTTGATACTTTCTTTTTCACCTTTCTCACACTGGCTGTTTTTAAACTTCTCTCCTCTCAGCAAGTCTTCCAGCACCCCTTCTCTCTTTCTTTAGGTGGAGGATCATGCCATCCTACTTTACTGAAAAAAAAAGAAAAAAAACATGGAGAACATTTAGACAACTCTCTATTTTTCCCTATAACACATGGAAAAGTCTTTTAAAGTCATTTCCCATTCTCTCCAATCTTTAAAAAAATTTGGTTCTATTTTTTTCCAAGACTAATCCCTCTACTTCATCTTGTCCCCTCTCATCTTCTCTAGGAGTTTGCCCCTTCAGATATCCCCCAGCTTTTAATCATCTTCAATTTCCTCTTATCCATCACTGACTCCTTCTGTGCTGCCTATTGACATGACTAGGTTTCTCCATCCTTAAACAAATACAAAATATTCTAATGCTTTATTTAGTTCCAACTCCTCCTCAATTATTGACCTCCATCTATCCTCCCTCTTATGACCAAATACTAGGAAAAAATTTTTGGGTTTTTTTTTTTTGAAAAAGGTTATCTTGACTTCCTCAGCTACAATTTCCCAGTCCCTTTCAATATGGTTTCCTGTGATTTAACTAAAATTGCTTTTTCTCAGATTAATGAAGGCTCTCTTCAGTGCTAAATCTGATGATGTTTTCTGTCTTCATCCTTTATGACTTCTGTCCAGATTTGAACACTGCTGACCCTTATCTCCCTTAACTTTCTTAACAATCCTCTCCTGAATCATCAATTACCTCTCTGCCTGCCTGTCCCTTCTCAAATTCTTTTATTAAATCATTTATTCAAGTTTCTCCCTCTCCCTCCATCCTTCACTTCTACATCTAACTATAGGTTTCTCTCCTAAACCTGACGTGGGCCACCTTCTCTCCTCTTTCTCTACCCTCTCTCAGTAATCTCAGCTAACATTTCATAGAGCCATTTATCATATAGTTAACAATAATAGTTAGCATTTCTATAACACATTAAGATTTGCAACCTGCTGTGTAAATATTTCAATTTTCTCATCTGTATCTGACCACTGGACCCAGATGGCTCTGGCGGGGAAAGTGAGGCTGGTAACTTTGGACAGCTCAAATCCTCATTTAAATTCAATTCACCTGAATGTCATGACATTACCTCCCTGATGTCATAGTCCTCTGCAAGGACAAAAGAGAAAAACCAACAACCTTTTCTGATCTCCAGTCCTGCCTCTCTAATAGACTGTTAAACACATCCACCTGTAGTTCTCAAAGATATCTAAAATTCAACTTGTTCAAAGTGGAAGGTATTGTCTTTCTTCCTAAACTTGGACCTCTTCCAGAGTTTCTATTTTCATGAGAGGTACCATCATCCTTCAAGTCATTCAGGCTTAAAACCTTAGAATTATCCTTTCTTTCTCTCTTCTCTCTCTCTCTCTCTCTCTCTCTCTCTTCTCTCTCTCTCTCTCTTTCTCTCTCTCTGTGTCTGTCTCTCTGTCTGTCTGTCTGTCTCTGTCTCTCTTCTCTCTCTCTCTCTGTCTCTCTCTCTCTCTCTCTCTCTCTGTCTCTCTGTCTCTGTCTCTCTCTCTCTTTCTTTCTCTCTCTCTGTGTCTGTCTCTCTGTCTGTCTGTCTCTGTCTCTCTTCTCTCTCTCTCTCTCTCTCTCTCTCTCTCTCTTCTCTCTCTCTGTCTTACTTTCTGTCTCTCGCTTTCTCTCTCTCTCACACACACATATATATATGTGTGTGTATACATATGTATATATTTAAATACAATAAGTTGACAAATCATCAATTCTATCTCAATAACATTTGTTTCATCTATCCTACCCATTCACACAACTGCCAACTAGTTCAGTTCCTCATCACCCCATACAAAGTTGATGACAATAACCTCCTAACAAACCTCCCTGCTTCCTGCTACTTCCTTCTGCAACCCATCTTCTACAACTAGTAAATAATGTCATTCATGCAAGAGCTGACCATGTTCTTCTGCTGATCAAGAATTATCTATGACTCTTTATAACCTCTGGGAAAAAAAATATAAACTCTTTAGTGGCATTTACAGTTCTCTTCTTTCTGGGTCTAGCTTAGCTTTCTAGACTTATTTCACTTTAATCTCCTTTGTGCACTCTGTATTTTAGCAAAATTGGTTCACTTTCATATAACTACTCTTCCTTGAACTTTGTATCCCATCTCCTTCCTCCATTTCTCTGCACAGGCTATTTCATATGTCTGGAATGTATTTCCTCCTTATGTCTAACTCTTAAGATCCTTTGGGATTTTTTTCAAAGCCAAAATCAGGTGTCATCACCTATAGGAAGCTCTAGGTTCCTCTAGGTTGTTACTGTTCTCCTGTTTCTTAAGTTATCTTGCCCTTAATAATACATATAAACACTTATTCCTTCTGTCTTCCTTTCACTGGCCAGCTCTTCTTCCTATTCCTATTTTCATTCTCATTCTTGGACCCTCTTTTCATTCTCCTATTGACAAATGCTTTCATAATTTTTCAGAGCTAAGGCAATAGCATCAGTAATAAGGAATTGACACAGCCCTGTAATATCCAGGGCTAGTTAACAGAGACCTGGCCATTTTAGCCTAAGAATGCACTATTCATTGGACTGGAGGGAAGATATTAGTGATATTTCTCTTGGTCAGTGCTATATGAAACTATTTAGTTTCCAATTATTTTTTGGTCTACTTCCCCCTGGTTTTTTGTTGAATGTAATTTTCATTGCATCGTGGTCTGAAAAGGATGCATTTACTATTTCTGCCTTACTGCATTTGAGTTTGAGGTTTTTATGCCCTAATATATGGTCAATTTTTGTATAGGTTCCATGAACTGCTGAAAAGAAAGTGTATTCCTTCTGTCTCCATTACATTTTCTCCAGAGATCTATCATATCTAGCTTTTCTAGTATTCTGTTTACCTCTTTGACTTCTTTCTTATTTATTTTCTGGTTTGATTTATCTAATTCTGAGAGTGCAAGGTTAAGATCTCCCACTATTATAGTTTTACTGTCTATTTCTTCTTGCAGCTCTCTTAGTTTCTCTTTTAAGAATTTAGATGCTACCCCACTTGGTGCATATATGTTTAATATAGATAGTGCTTCATTATCCATGCTACCCTTTAGCAAGATGTAGTGTCCTTCCTTATCTCTTTTAATTAGGTCAATTTTTGCTTTAGCTTGATCTGAGATCAGGATGGCTACCCCTGCTTTTTTGACTTCACCTGAAGCATAGTAAATTTTGCTCCAACCTTTTACCTTTAACCTGCATGTATCTCCCCGCTTCAGGTGTGTTTCCTGTAAACAACATATTGTAGGATTCTGGCTTTTAATCCATTCTGCTAACCGCTTCCTCTTTATGGGGGAGTTTACCCCGTTCACATTTATGGTTAGAATGACCAATTCTGTATTACTTGCCATCTTGTTAACCCCGATTTATGCTTTCCTCCCTTCTTTCCCCTTTCCCCCCTTCCAAGTATTAAGCTTGTGAGCACCCCTTGCTTCTCACAGCCCTCCCTTTTTAGTGTCCCTCCCTCCGCCTTAGAGTTCCTCCCCCTATCTTACCCCTTTCCCTCCCAGTTCCCGTATTCCCTTCCGCTTAGTTTATTCCTTCCCTTTCCACTTTTCCCTTCTCACTTTTCAATGAGATGGGAGAAGTTTCACCATAGATTGAATATGTCTTAAGATTTTTCACTTAAAGCCAATTCTGAAGGCAGTAAGATACCCACTATATTCATCCCCCTCCATTCTTTCTCTCAGATATAATAGGTTTCCTATGCCTCTTCATGTGATGTACTACCCCCACTTTACCCTTTTTCTGGTACAGTGTCCTTTCCACATCAATTTCTAGAACAAGGTATACATGTATTCTTTATACATCTATATAGTCAAAATATAGTTCCCAAGATTAATCTTTACCTTTTTAGATTTCTCTTGAGTTCTATATTTGTAGATCAAACTTTTTGTTAAGTTCTGGTTTTTTCATCAGAAATAGATGAAATTCGCTTACTTCGTTGAATGTCCATCTTCTTCCCTGGAAAAAGATGCTCATTCTCGCTGGGTAAGTTATTTTTGGTTGCATACCAAGTTCCTTAGCCTTTCGGAATATCATATTCCAGGCCCTTCGATCTTTTAATGTGGATGCTGCCAGATCCTGGGTGATCCTTATCGTGGCTCCTTGATACTTGAATTGGGTTTTTCTAGCCGCTTGCAATATTTTTTCTTTCATCTGAGGGTTCTGGCATTTGGCCACTATATTCCTTGGTGTTTTGATTTTAGGATCCCTTTCAGTGGGTGATCGATGAATCCTTTCAATGTTTATTTTTTCCTCTGTTCCTATGACTTCTGGGCAGTTCTCTTTGATAATTTCCTGGAAGACAATGTCCAGGCTCTTTTTTTCATCATGTTTTTCTGGGAGTCCAATGATTCTCAGATTGTCTCTCCTGGATCTGTTTTCCAGGTCTGTTGTCTTCCCCAGAAGGTATTTCACATTTTTCTCCATTGTTTGATTTTTTTGGATTTGCTTGACTGATTCTTCTTGTCTCCTCGAGTCATTCAATTCCACCTGTTCAATTCTGATTTTCAGTGAAGTATTCTCTTCACTCACTTTTTTAAAATCTTTCTCTAATTGTCCAATTGAGTTCTTTTGTTCTGTGGAATTTTTTTCCATTTCGCCAATTTTGTTTTTTAGAGAGCTGTTTTCTGTTTCCAGTTCACTAATCCTATTTTTCAAGGATTTTACTTCTTTATCCACTCTCTCTTTAACTGACTTCTCCAGGCTCTTTTCCCACTTTTCTTCTAGCTCCCTTGTGAGAGCCTTTTTAATCACTTCTATGAGGTTCATCTGTGCTGAGGAACAGACGCTCTCCTCCTTTGGGGAATCACCTGGGGACTGTCTGTTTTTAGTCTCCTCAGGATTTAGAGTCTGCTCTCTATCTGTATAGAAGCTGTCAAGGGTTAAAGTCCTCTTCAGCTTCTTGCTCATTCTGTCTATTAATCAGAGACAAACTAGCAAAGAAAAACAGAAAAAACTGGAGTCTTTCTTTGGGGGGGCTGGGTGTGTTATCGAGCTTCCTCTACAGACTGCAGGTGGCAGCAGTGAGGCACTAGCAGGACTGTGCTGCGCCTGCGCTCTGAGATCCCAGAGCGTGCTGAGTCACTGAGGGGGGGGAAGGGGGGGGCGGCCAGGTCCTGAGAGACTCCAGCTGTTTGCGGTTGTGTTCTTCAGCCCCGGTGTTTTTAGCTTCTCTGCTGGGCTGTTGACTTGCTGCAGGTTCCAAACCTGTAGCGAAGCTCTCCCCGCAGAGACGGCTACGATCACTCCCCACCCCCTCTCCAGTCTGCTCCCGTGCTCTCACTGCCGCTGCCCGCCGCCTGCGCCCGATCTAAAACCGCCCCAGCCCTCCAGTAAAGACAGACCTTTCGTGGCGGATCTCAAGGATGGCTTCTCTTGGTAACTATTTGTGGGTTTTTTTCAGTCAAGCATTGATTCAGAGGCTTGTAATGAAGTGGATAGTGAGAGAAAGCGCGGAGCTTATGCAACTGTGAGCCTCCTCTCCGCCATCTTAACCGGAAGTCCCCATAATATATTATTCCCTTTGTAACTTATGTGAGAAACTTTACTGTGCAGGCTTTCCCTGCATGAACTCTCCACTCTACCATAATGATAACATTTTCCAAGGTCATTCTCTTGGCTCATGCATCCCTCAGTCATTGCTTTGGACGTTTGATGGACTGAGATGTCAGGGAAACATTACCCAGGTTCCTCAAATTCCTATTTGACATAGAATAGATTTCCAAGAAAAGACAATAGTGATCAAAATGAAGAGAATGGGAGTCCAGGCAGAGTCCCAGCTGGGACTTGATTCTACGTTCTCAAAGTAATAATAACTGTTGGCCATCTCCAAACTGATAGACAAAAAATGAGAAGACTAGACTAGCTTGTGAGTGAAACCAGTAGAAGGGCTAGTGAGATGTGCATGTCTGGTCTCTAATACTTTTCTATTTCATCTTCATCCACAGATGGTGAAGTCCAACTCTGCATACCAGACTAATTCCAATTGCTCCCCCCTGAGCAGTGAGAGAATGAGGAAAGAGGTAGAAAGAAAAGTCAGTTCTTTCTCCTATGGTCTATGGTCCCATGCACTCAGCATTTAGGAAAGTTATTCCTTAATTGCTTAATTTTGTTCTCCATGATATTTGAAATTGTCATAAAAGTTAGATAGCCATCAATCAGAGCTTGTTTGATCATTGAAAATATGTGGGTCAAATTAAGAGGAGGAAATTGGAGTCTGGTATGGGGAAGAGAGGTAAAGAAAGATCTTTCCATCCATTCATTTATTCGCCAATTCATCTATTTATTTATTTGTTTATTTTCTCTACCAGAGAGGAATATTTACTACATTTCCTTGTAAGAAGTCCAAGGAAGGGCTGGTGTTGACTGTGCCACAACAAAGAGGCTACCTTAAAAAAGATACTTGAAACCCAACTTTCCTTATTCCACAAAGTGATCCATTCTCCCTTCCTCAGTCCTCTCTCAAACAGTCCCCAGTCATAGAAATCACTAAGAGATTGCTGTGTCATCCCAAAAGAAAGTTTGTGTCTCTCAACAAAAAGCTAGTACGTATTCCCAGGTCTATCTCTTCTACTACATTAAGATAATTATCATCACTTACATTGGGCAGGCTTTAGTGAAAAGTTCTCCCTAGCAAAGGGACCAAAGCAGTACTCTGTGCATCTCTGCAGCAAGACTTGGGCCAATAATATCAGTCCATTTATTAGCAGCACAATCTTGCATTTTAAATTTCTGCTAGCCTTAGAAGTTAAGACCTGAGAAGAGGTGGACATGAAATACCTGGAAGAGGAGCAGGTATGAAAGAAAATAGTCTTGTAAATTATTATTCTTTGCTAAGATGCATAAAGGAAAAAAATAGTTTGGAACAACTTGGAAATGTTCTTAAGGAACATTTGAAAATTTGCAACTTTAGATTTTGTTAAGATTTTGTTATGTAGTTGGAAATGTGGGAAAACTAGGATACTAGTACACTGTTAGTGGAGTTGTGAACTGATCTAACCATTCTAGGGAGTACACCCAAAGAACTGAACAATGAACACAAGGAAGACCCTGAGCATGATGGGTAGAACTCTTGTGATGAATATATAAGAAGATGTAGACAAGAATTTTAAGTCTGAGTAGGCATGAATAGCTTGGAGTCTACATCATTGGAGTATCAATGGATGTTTCCACTGATAAGGTTACAAATAAGGAAGTGGGGTGCTTAGAAATGTAATTTCCAGTCCACCCAAGGACACAATAAGCCTGCAAGAGCTTGTTAAGAGAACAGCTAGCTTGGCAATGCTCCCTATAAAACCATCTCTTATGCCAGCAAAATCTAGTGTATCCATGGTTCTTACAGTTGAGTGCAGACATCATCTAGATATGTGCTTTTCAGAGCCAAATAAGGGCTTCACATATATGATTTACTAATTGCTAATAGTGACTAAAGCTAAACAAACATTGTTTTCATAAGGCAAGATAGATCTAATCCAATTAAGAATTGCTTGGAAAGTTGGAAGTATCTTATGAAAAGTTCTTATTTATTTACCAGAGTAGATAGTAGTCAATTAAAAAAAGTGGTCTACAACCCAAATGAGTTTCAAAGGAAAAGAAGCTCTTCAGATACCTCAGAGACATTTCTTGTCCATTACTTGATACCTGTGAAAAGTATTAAGAATAATTTGGTTTGCAATGAATTTTTCCCCTTCCCCTAAACTTTGTTGACTATGCTTTTGCATTCATCTATTTTGCATGCATATAATAGCTCGTGATTGAAATGATAAACTAAGACTTCATTATAGCATCTTCCTGTCTATTAGATGGTTAAACCTTTCTCTTGATAATATTTAATTCAATTCTTTGCAATTATAAATACTCTTCAAACTGACAAATCATGTGACCAAAGCATCTTAAATTGTGGGTCATGACCACATATGGGGTTGTATAGTTGAATGTGAGGATCACAAAATTATGATTTATTATCAGTAAATGTTTGATTTGTATACTTATTTTATATATCTATATACCTGAGGCTGGTAAAAATTTCTCAGGCAATTTCTCAAAGTCACAAATATCCCTGAAGCTATGTATTGGGTTCTGTTTTCATTTTTTAACTATATACCACATCACCATCCATCTAGAGAGTATGTTAGGGAATGAATAAGAGAAACTAATCACTTCTCTTGCCCTGGAAAATATACCCTCAAAACCAGGACAAAGTCCTCAAAGCCCTTAGTACAAATCTAGAGAGTAGGATGGGAGAGATAAAGATAGAATTCTCATAATTGGTAATTTTTTTTATTTTAAAATTTACCAAGGGTAAATATTATAAGGAAATAGGGAGGTCAATTATGAATTTGGGGATTGAATTAAGTATTGGTTTGCATTTTTTCTAGATATTTAGGCATAACTGTAATATTTTATGGATTTATTTTTATCCTTCCCCTTTAGGTAGGAGGAAGTAAAAGCTCTAGTTTAGCAAGTAATTAAATAGGAATGTAGATCAATATAGCATCAATAAATGGCCTGGCAGAAACCAGCAAAGTTTCTGATTGGCTGAGGGCTAGCTTGAGGTTGTAAATCAACAAATAAATTGGGTCCTTTGGGATCTGAATAAATCCCAAATTGGTAGGAGTGGGAATGGTGGAAGGAAAATTTCAAAAGAGAGGAGGTATGTATAAATACTATTAAAAACCAGAGAGAAGAGTCAGATAATGGAGCTTGGGGAAGCAGATATTCAGAAGTTTGAGTCACACGGGTAGGCTCAGATAGCTCAGAGTATTTATTGGACTCGAGTTTCCAACTCTAGCTTTGGCCCTGCCTTGATTTACTGTGTAGCATCTTTAAAATTATGTCTCTTCTCTGTGTTCCCAGTGGCCAGTTTTGTTAAATAGGGCATGGGGAATGGAGTGGGACAAATTGAGTAATCCTGGGTAAGTATTTAATTTCTCTGAGATTCAGTTTTCTCAGCAGTAAAATGAGGGCGTTGGATTTGATAACCTTTAAAACTCCTTCCAAATCTCATCATCTCTGAGTCTTTGGGATTTAAAATCTTAATATGAAGTTTTGGTTCAATGTCCTGTTTATATGGGTGAATAGGAAATATTTCACTCCTGCTTTTGCTGTTCTTTAATTCTGCACAATTTACTTATCCTTTATCTAAAAAGGACCTTATTTCCTCTATTCCGAATAATGATGGTGATTTACTTAGGGCATGAGAGTTTGTTAAGCAATAACTTCTTGCATCTTGGAAATTTTCTTTTCCCCCCTCTTTCCAATAAATACACCCCAAATTAAAGTGATTGTCTGATGTAACTGGTAATTAAATCCTCTACAGAATTTAATTTGCTAATTATGTACAACATAAAATTGAACAAAGTAATAGAAGATCACTAAACACACTCTAATTTGTTCTTTTTTTATTGAGATTATTCAATTTCCTTGAGTTTGACAGAGCAGATCCAAATTAGTTCCATTATAATTAATAGCAATGTAAAATACTCACAGATTTAGTACACCCCCAGTAGCTATCTAAGCCATTCTGTTTGGTGCCTGCCTCTTTATGAATGCATTATGCATTTATTTATTTATATATATGCATATATATACATATATGTGTGTGTGTGAAAAGAGACCACAGTATACTCATGCTTTAAATTACATTTTCCCCCTCTAATGGCTTCAGAAAGGAAGGGGAACTGCCACTGGAAGCAAGATAGAGGTGCTAAAATGGAGATGACTTATTTATCAGAAAGGATATGGAATAAGAAGAATCAGGAATTAGGGAAGTGAGTGACATGGCAACAGTCTGTCCGAGAAGTCTGATTTTAAAGCATCATGTGATTTGAGGTCCTTTCTTTAGCTGTCCACAATGGGAAAAGGACAGTGAGGTTTTCTGTTCAAATCATTAAAAGAGCAGATGAATGACAAGGAAGATTTGCTTTAGGGATTATTAAACTTTCTTCAGCTCTGATAAGGAGAAATAAGTAGTTAAAGCTTTACCTGCAGAAATATTTGAGAAAGAGCTGTAGAAACCCCCAGATTTCTCCATTCAGGTCTGAAATGAAGAAGTGGCCCTTCCTCTTATCAAGACTAATCCATCTATTAAAGATACTTAATTATGGGCTTAATTTTTTTAACTATATTTTATAACTATAATTATAATTCAAAATACAGTATTTGGTTTCCCATGTAATCCTATGTAAAAATAAATAGTATCACAACTAAAACCTATGATATGATTTAAGTTTATACAATTAAAGAAATTTGTGTATTTAAAAACATTTTAAGAAGGGAACCACTGGCTTCACCTGACTGTTTACAGAGGGCAGAACACAAAAAGAGTCAAGAACTCTTGCTGTACATGCATGCTTAAATCTATCCCCTCTTGTCCCCTTCAGCAGATTGTCCTCATTGGTCTTCCTACTCTCTTTTATCAGCAGCCAGTCCTTTTCTACTGATTCAACCAAATGTTGCCCACAAACACATCCAGCTCTTTCCCATCTTTTTAAAATCATCACTTGTTCTTAACTATCCC
Source organism: Antechinus flavipes (assembly GCF_016432865.1). Lineage (NCBI taxonomy): Eukaryota > Metazoa > Chordata > Mammalia > Dasyuromorphia > Dasyuridae > Antechinus > Antechinus flavipes. The sequence goes on from NC_067398.1 coordinate 60,126,929, forward strand.
TGCTAGCTGTTAATTCACAACTCTTCTCCCTTATGTAGCTAATCTGTTAAGAGCTCTCACCTCCTTGAGAAAGTCATCTATACATTTAGTACCATTTCTCCTTGTATTCTTTTAAAATCACTGTGGTGTAGCTTTTAAAATCATCATTTAACTAAATAACTTCAAGATACCAATGGTCTCTTAATGGCCAAATCTGGCTGCCTGCTAATCATCTTTTTCTCCTGGATGGCACAAGAGCCAGGAAAATCTGAATTCAAAGATAGCCTCAGACACTAGCTGTTTGACTCTAGAAAAATTATTTAATTTCTCTATGCCTCAGTTTCTTTACTTATAAAATGAGGATAAAAATGTACCTACATTGGAAGTATCAAATAAGATAATATTTGTAAAGCGTTTAGCATTTGACTTGGTATGCTATTCTTCCTTTCTTTCTTCTTTCTCTCCTTCCCATCTTCCTTTCCTTCCTCCCTCCCTCCTTCCTTCTCTTTCTTCCTCTCTTCCTTCCTCTATCTTTCCTCCTTCCTTCCTTTTATCCTCTCCCCTCCCTCCTTCTTTTATTCCTCCCCCTCCTTTCTTTCCTCCCTTCTTTCCTCACATCCTCCCTTCCCCTTCCTCCTTCCCTACCTCATTCTCTCCCTCCCTTTTTTCCTCTTTTCCTTCTTTTCTTCCTTCCTTCCTTCTTTTCTTTCTTTCTTCCCTCCTTTTTTTGTTCCTTTCTCTCTTCCTCCTTTTTCCTCCCCCTCTCTCCCTTTGTTAAGGATAATACATTCTCCCAGTCACTCAGGCTTGCTACCTCAGGATCTACCTTGACTTTTCATACACATGAGTATGTGAGTGCACATACATACATTCACAGAGAGATAGATGTATCTATTTATAGATAGATATTGCACATATCCTGACATTATATGTTGCTTCCTTCATTATTACACAAACTCCTCAAGGGCTTTTTTTGTTTTTGTTGTCATTTTTTCAGGGTGTCTGACTCTCCATGACCTCGTTTAGCGTTTTCTCGGCAAAGATACTGAAGTATCTGCCATTTCCTTCTCCAACTTATTTTACAGATGAAGAAAGTGAGGTAAAAAGGGTTAAGTGACTCACCCAAGATAACACACATAGTAAGTGTCTGAAGCCATATTTGAACTCACAAAGATGAATCTTTCTGGTTCAGTACTCTATCCACTGTACCATCTGGCTGCCTCACTAAGCAAAAATATCATGCTTAGTTAACCATTTTGTATTCTCAACTTATAAAAAGCTACATTTTTACAGAAAAGAAAAGAATATTTGTGTGAGTCTATTTTAAATTCTATTAGACAGTTAGTCATACTTTGGTGGAAGTCTAATAATGGGATTATAAGGCTCTATAAAGCACTACTGTCTACAGATTTCAAAACTCCCATCTAAGATAAACTCAACAGGCTGTAGAATGAACAAATACCTTGCAAATCTAATCAATTAAGCATTGGTAAATTTTTCATTATGAAAGTATATTATGTGTATGAGTCTGTGTATATATGTTACACCTATGCTAAACATTTATACCTTCTTTCCTTTCCCATTGTGATTGTACTAGTTTATCCCAGACCCCACCATATAAACATAAACCTGAAAGCCCCAGTGGGCAGAGCCCATTGAACATCATGCCCCTAATGTCACCCCAAATACTGTTTATCTAGATCCTACAGGATCTCCTTTTCCTAAAGTATACCCTGTTGAGTAATGGGCCTTTCCAAATTTCCCTACAGATGAACTCTTTTTTTTTTTTTTAAAGCTTTTTATTTTCAAAACATATGCATGGATAATTTTTTAACACTGATCCTTGCATAGCCTTGGGTTTCAGATTTTTCCTTTTTCTCCCCACCCCCCTAGATGGCAAGCAATCCAATATATTTTATGCATGTTAAAATAGATGTTAAATCCAATATGTATAAATATATTTATACAATTTTCTTGCTGCACAAGAAAAATCAGATCAAAAAGGAAAGTAAATGAGTAAGAAAACAAAATGCAAGCAAACAACAACAAAAAGAATGAGAATGTTATGTTGTGATCCACACTCAGTCCCCAAGTCCTCT